>NC_053025.1:319780045-319987077 GCF_003073215.2 Triticum urartu | reverse complement strand
GTGTCAAGCTCCTCTTTCAGCAGCCCCAGATACAGATTGATGTCGTTCCCTAGTTGTTTCGGTCCTTCAATTAGCATACTCATGTGAATGTACTTCCTCTTCATGCACAACCAGGGGGGAAGGTTGTACATCCACACAAACACAGGCCAGGTGCTATGTGTGCTTCTCTGGCTGCCAAACGGATTGACTCCATCGGTGCTCGCGCCCAGCACGATGTTCCTTGGATCGTTCCCAAATTCTGGGTCTTCGAAGTTCAACGCTTGCCACTGGCTCGCATCCTTAGGGTGACTCAACATCTTGTCTTTTTTATCTATCTCCGGATCATTTGCGTCATCTTCTCGCTTCTTCTCCTCCCTATCCGCGTGCCAACGCAGGAGCTTTGCTACCTTAGGGTCCGCGAAATACCGCTGCAGACGAGGAGTGATCGGAAAGTACCACACCACTTTTCGAGGAGCTTTCTTCCTCTTCTTGTATTGAGTGACGCCGCACACCGGACATATGGTAGACTCCGCGTGCTCGTCCCGATAAATGATGCAATTGTTCATGCACACATGGTATTTCACGTGCGGTAAATCCAGAGGACACACGATTTTCTTCGCCTCCTCCAAACTGGTCGGGCACTTGTTCCCCTTGGGAAGACGTTCTTGCCAGAATGACATGTTCTCGTCGAAGCATGCGTCGGTCATTTTGTGTTTTACCTTCATCTCCAAAGCCATGAGCATTACTTTCAGGCGGGTATCCTCGGGCCTGCATCCTTCATACAATGGAGTAACCGCGTCTAACTCAAGTTGATCCATCTTGGCTTTCTCTCGGGCGGCAGCTCTTGCGTTATCCGTCTGCTTGAGAAGCAGCTCTTGAATATGAGGGTCCTGCACCCAGCCCATCGATGGTCCAGCGTCGTCTGCTCCGCCGACATCATCATCTTCATGATCATGCCCGTCGTCTGCTCCGGCATCTTCCTCATCATCATGTCCTGCATCTTCTACATGATGACTGTGTACAGCATCACCGTCGTGATCATCTCCTGGGGATTCTTCGTCTTCTCGCCCGCCCGAGCCGCGGTGGTTATCTTGCTGCCCTTCCTCATTTCTTGCCCGGCCCCCATGGACGACTTCGTAGTCATCTTCATCACCTTGCCACCGATAGCCATCCATGAAACCACGCAAGAGCAGGTGGTCCCGCACCTGCCCGGATTCCAGGTCCGCAATAAGGCTCTTCAGCTTGCATCTTCGACACGGACATCTTATCTCCGTCTCGTTCTTTTGAAGCATCTCGGTCTTCGCGGACCTCAAAAATCTATTCACGATGCCTTCGGTCATCATGCGGACCATGGTCGCCTGCGGGGTAGAGCAAAACGATATTTTAGAACCAAGAAAAAATTTGGCATGACTTTCCCTAAAAATAGGACCAAAAAGAATGCTTAATGCCAAAATTCTCGCCGAAACGGAAATGAATCAACATTCCGGCAAAATATTGGCAACTATCGCATTTCAAATACCGGTACACCTCCAAACACAAACACATATGCAACACCACAAACATATGCAGCACCACGAACATACATAGATCTAGTTAGGCCATAAAAAGTGCATGTGCACATTGTTGTAGGGATAACAACATAAATATAGCTTCCCTCCTTACTTACCTATCAAAACAAGGTAATTTAACCACTTAAATTGAATGAATCTATGGTGGAAATGAGGTGAAAAAGAGGAGGCACCCGAGACAAGGAGGAGGTGGAGAGAATGAAGTGGGGAGAAAGTGAGTGTGGGTAGGAGAGGCTGTCCAAAATATCTTGTTGCTGCCCACTTACTAATGGCGCACCAACTCTAAATGCGCCATTAGTAATCCAGGTTACTAATGGCGCACCTTCTGATGGTGCACCATTAGTAGTTTTGCAAAAAAAAAATACTAATGGCGCACGGTGGAACAGTGCGCCATTAGTAGTTTTGCAAAAAAGGGAATAAAAAATATAGTAAAAAAACAACATTAGTGGCGCACTTTCCGGCAGGTGCGCCATTACTAGTTACAACTAGTAATGGCGCACTGTGTCTGGATGCGCCATTAGTATGTTTGGACAGGCGCACTAGTTAAAAAATGACTCTACAAAGTTGATAAAGTGGTGCATGATAATATACACATGTTACTACCCACTATATAGGTAGTAACATATCTAAGTTACTCCCCACTATGACTAGGCTCATTGATAAAAAAATTTCTTAATCTTGCATGCAACGATTGAATGCTTCTTAAAATCTGGAGTACATGGTACACGATACAAACGGCCACATGCTCCTCACCAAAACGTACATAAAATAAAAATAAAAGCAGCGTCATGGAAAACCGCGCCGGTCACATGACTCTCCTTGGACTGTCCGCAGCATTGCGTGTGACCTCTGGCCAACTTGCAGTTAGACTAGCCACAGTGGTAGTAACTTCAGCAGTAACATCGAGTCCAACTCAGCAAATTTGCTTATGTGGCAATGAGTTAATGAGGAGAGAGGTAGTTGTAGTAACTTAGCTTTTTTTAGAAAAGGAGGATGGCCCCCGGCCTCTGCATCTAGGAGATGCATACGGCCACTTTATTGATTATTCACGAGTACCTTACAAAGTAGTACAACAAAATGCCTGAATCCGCCATCTTGGCAACATATGCCACTACTCCTATCCATATGATGAAGGGGTGCTACTTGGGCCAAATACCCGGTCTACTCACCTAAGCCTATCATCAAAAGCCAGAAACCCCAGCCGAGTCACATACCGGGTCTGGGGCATAAACTGGTCTGACGCACTCACATGTGTCGTCGCCGCCATCTTCCACAGGTCCGTCTTCAGAGCAGATATTGAGGCTTCTACCTTGTCAGGCCACGCCGCCATCGACGCCACCTTGACGCCAGACAACTACCTCCACCTTGTGCGAGTCCATCACCGCGCATCGGGCGCCGAGTCTCCACTACACCACGCCGCCGAGATCCGCCGTCATCAATGTGAAGGATGAAGTACCGCTCCACCAAAAAAGGCGCCCGCTGGTCCCTCGAACCTGTGTACGCCTCTAAGAATGATGCCCCCAAGGAGGAAACGACACCAACGCGTCGCCGTCATCCGATCAACTGATCTAGGGTTTCCCCCGGAGGTAGCGGATAGAGGTCTAGAGCTTCTCCACGGCGATGCCTTCAAGAAGGTAATGACACCACAGGGTGCCACCAACGCCGGTCTTGGCATCAGGCCGAGCACAAGGTTTTCACCCGGATCCGCTCGAAGAACCTTCATCACGTACTGTGTGCACAGGTGGTCACCGATCTAAGCCGCCGCACATGGAGCAGGCCGCACCGGCCAGATCAGATCTGTCCGGAGGGCACAACCCGCATGGTGCCGACCCAACCACCAGGCCCTCCATACCGCCACCGCCGATCCGAGGTCAGACGTTGTGTCGCCGCAAAACCGACCGCCGCCGCCGAACGCCGCCACGCAGCCCGAGGCAGGGCCGGCTGCCGCACCCCACCATCGCCGCCCTTGGCCGAGGCAGCTGCCGCGCCGCCACCGGAAGGCAGGCCCGCCGCGCCGCCAGGCCAGATCGGCCGTGCCACCCACGTCGCGGGGCTCCGCACCGCCCGCACGACGCAGGCAAGAGGGAAGACCCCCACCACCGCCATCAGCCCCGGGCTATAGCCGCCGGCGTCCTTCGGCGGCGGCGGAGGGAGGGGAGGACGGATGGGGACCCCCGACGGCTAGGGTTTTAGATCCCGCCCGAGTCGCCCGAGCGGGAAAGATGGTCGTAGTAACTTAGCTAGTTATTGTAATATCACATTTCCCAATGCAATATGTGAAGGAAATATGCCCTAGAGACAATAATAAAGTTATTATTTATTTTCTTATATCATGATAAATGTTTATTATTCATGCTAGAATTGTATTAACCAGAAACATAATACATGTGTGAATACATAGACAAACAGAGTGTCACTAGTATGCCTCTACTTGACTAGCTCGTTAATCAAAGATGGTTTTGTTTCCTAGCCATGACATGAGTTGTTATTTGATTAACGGGATCACATCATTAGGAGAATGATGTGATTGACTTGACCCATTCCGTTAGCTTAGCACTCGATCGTTTAGTATGTTGCTATTGCTTTCTTCATGACTTATACATGTTCCTATGACTATGAGATTATGCAACTCCCGTTTGCCGGAGGAACACTTTGTGTGCTAACAAACGTCACAACGTAACTGGGTGATTATAAAGGAGCTCTACAGGTGTCTCCAAAGGTACATGTTGGGTTGGCGTATTTCGAGATTAGGATTTGTCACTCCGATTGTCGGAGAGGTATCTCTGGGCCCTCTCGGTAATGCACATCACATAAGCCTTACAAGCATTACAACTAATGAGTTAGTTGCAAGATGATGTATTATGAAACGAGTAAAGAGACTTGCCGGTAACGATATTGAACTAGGTATTGAGATACCAACGATCGAATCTCGGGCAAGTAACATACCGATGACAAAGGGAACAACGTATGTTGTTATGCGGTCTGACCGATAAAGATCTTCGTAGAATATGTGGGAGCCAATATGAGCATCCAAGTTCCGCTATTGGTTATTGACCGGAGACGTGTCTCGGTCATGTCTACATTGTTCTCGAACCCGTAGGGTCCGCACGCTTAAGGTTTTGATGACAGTTATATTATGAGTTTATGCATTTTGATGTACCGAAGTTTGTTCGGAGTCCCGGGTGTGATCACGGACATGACGAGGAGTCTCGAAATGGTCGAGACATAAAGATTGATATATTGGAAGCCTATATTTAGATATCAGAAGTGTTCCGGGTGAAATCAGGATTTTACCGGAGTACCGGGAGGTTACCGGAACCCCCCGGGAGGTATATGGGCCTTAGTGGGCTTTAGTGGAAGAGAGGAGAGGCGGCCAGGGCTGGGCCGCGCGCCCCTCCCCCCTAGTCCGAATAGGACAAGGAGAGGGGGGCGGCGCCCCCCTTCCTTCTCTCTCTCCTCTTTCCCCCTCCTTAATCCTATTCCAACTAGGAAAGGGGGGGGGGAATCCTACTCCCGGTGGGAGTAGGAGTCCTCCTGGCGCGCCCTCCTCTTGGCCGGCCGCACCTTCCCCTGCTCCTTTATATACGGGGGCAGGGGGCACCCCTAGACACACAAGTTGATCCGCGTGATCATATTCTTAGCCGTGTGCGGTGCCCCCTTCCACCATAATCCTCGATAATATTGTAGCGGTGCTTAGGCGAAGCCCTGCGACGGTAGTACATCAAGATTGTCACCACGCCGTCGTGCTGACGGAACTCTTCCCCGACACTTTGCTGGATCGGAGTCCGGGGATCATCATCGAGCTGAACGTGTGCTAGAACTTGGAGGTGCCGTAGTTTCGGTGCTTGATCGGTCGAGCCATGAAGACGTACGACTACATCAACCGCGTTGTGCTAACGCTTCCGCTGTCGGTCTACAAGGGTACGTAGATCACACTCTTCCCTCGTTGCTATGCATCACCATGATCTTGCGTGTGCGTAGGAATTTTTTTGAAATTACTACGTTCCCCAATAGTGGTATCAGAGCCTAGGTTTTACGTGTTGATGTTATATGCACGAGTAGAACACAAGTGAGTTGTGGGCGATATAAGTCATACTGCTTACCAGCATGTCATACTTTGGTTCGGCGGTATTGTTGGACGAAGCGGCTCGGACCGACATTACGCGTATGCTTACGCGAGACCGGTTCTCCCGACGTGCTTTGCACAAAGGTGGCTAGCGGGTGACAGTTTCTCCAACTTTAGTTGAACTGAGTGTGGCTACGCCCGGTCCTTGCGAAGGTTAAAACAGCACCAACTTGACAAAATATCGTTGTGGTTTTGATGCGTAGGTAAGATTGGTTCTTGTTTAAGCCCGTAGCAGCCACGTAAAACTTGCAACAACAAAGTAGAGGACGTCTAACTTGTTTTTGCAGGGCATGTTGTGATGTGATATGGTCAAGACATGATGCTAAATTTTATTGTATGAGATGATCATGTTTTGTAACCGAGTTATCGGCAACTGGCAGGAGCCATATGGTTGTCGCTTTATTGTATGCAATGCAATCGCGCTATAATGCTTTACTTTATCACTAAGCGGTAGCGATAGTCGTGGAAGCATAAGATTGGCGAGACGACAACGATGCTACGATGGAGATCAAGGTGTCGCGCCGGTGACGATGGTGATCACGACGGTGCTTCGAGGATGGAGATCACAAGCACAAGATGATGATGGCCATATCATATCACTTATATTGATTGCATGTGATGTTTATCTTTTATGCATCTTATCTTGCTTTGATTGACGGTAGCATTATAAGATGATCTCTCACTAATTATCAAGAAGTGTTCTCCCTGAGTATGCACCGTTGCGAAAGTTCTTCGTGCTGAGACACCACGTGATGATCGGGTGTGATAGGCTCTACATTCAAATACAACGGGTGCAAAACAGTTGCACACGCAGAATACTTAGGTTATACTTGACGAGCCAAGCATATACAGATATGGCCTCGGAACACGGAGACCGAAAGGTCGAGCGTGAATCATATAGTAGATATGATCAACATAGTGATGTTCACCAATGAAACTACTCCATCTCACATGATGATCGGACATGGTTTAGTTGATTTGGATCACGTGATCACTTAGAGGATTAGAGGGATGTCTATCTAAGTGGGAGTTCTTAAGTAATATGATTAAATTGAACTTAAATTTATCATGAACTTAGTCCTGGTAGTATTTTGCAAATTATGTTATAGATCAATAGCTCGTGTTGTTGCTTCCCTGTGTTTATTTTGATATGTTTCTAGAGAAAATTGTGTTGAAAGGTGTTAGTAGCAATGATGCGGATTGGATCCGTGATCTGAGGTTTATCCTCATTGCTGCACAGAAGAATTATGTCCTTGATGCACCGCTAGGTGACAGACCTATTGCAGGAGCAGATGCAGACGTTATGAACGTTTGGCTAGCTCAATATGATGACTACTTGATAGTTTAGTGCACCATGCTTAATGGCTTAGAATCGAGACTTCAAAGACGTTTTGAACGTCATGGACCATATGAGATGTTCCAGGAGTTGAAGTTAATATTTCAAGCAAATACCCGAGTTGAGAGATATGAAGTCTCCAACAAGTTCTATAGCTAGAAGATGGAGGAGAATCGCTCAACTAGTGAGCATGTGCTCAGATTGTCTGGGTACTACAATCGCTTGAATCAAGTGGGAGTTAATCTTCCAGATAAGATAGTGATTGACATAATTCTCTAGTCACCATCACCAAGTTAGTAGAACTTCGTGATGAACTATAATATGCAAGGGATAACGGAAACAACTCCCAAGCTCTTCGTGATGCTGAAATCAACGAAGGTAGAAATCAAGAAAAACATCAAGTGTTGATGGTTGACAAGACCACTAGTTTCAAGAAAAGGGCAAAGGGAAGAAGGGGAACTTCAAGAAGAACAACAAGCAAGTTGCTGCTCAAGTGAAGAAGCCCAAGTCTGATCCTAAGCCTGAGACTAAGTGCTTCTACTGCAAAGGGACTGGTCACTGGAAGCAGAACTACCCCAAGTGATTGGCGGATAAAAAGGATGGCAAAGTGAACATAAGTATATTTGATATACATGTTATTGATGTGTACTTTACTAGTGTTTATAGCAACCCCTCAGTATTTGATACTAGTTCAGTTGCTAAGATTAGTAACTCGAAACGGGAGTTGCAGAATAAACAGAGACTAGTTAAGGGTGAAGTAACGATGTGTGTTGGAAGTGGTTCCAAAATTGATATGATCATCATCGCACACTCCCTATACTTTCGGGATTAGTGTTGAACCTAAATAAGTGTTATTTGGTGTTTGCATTGAGCATGAATATGATTTGATCATGTTTACTGTAATACGGTTATTCATTTAAGTAAGAGAATAAATTGTTGTTCTGTTTACATGAATAAAACCTTATATGGTTACACACCCAATGAAAATAGTTCGTTGGATCTCGATCGTAGTGATACACATAAACATAATATTGAAACCAAAAGATGCAAAGTTAATAATGATAGTGCAAACTTATTTGTGGCACTGCCGTTTAGGTCATATTGGTGTAAAGCGCATGAAGAAACTCCATGCTGATGGGCTTTTGGAATCACTTGATTATGAATCAGTTGATGCTTGCGAACCATGCCTCATGGGCAAGATGACTAAGACTCCGTTCTTCGGAACAATGGAGCGAGCAACAGATTTGTTGGAAATCATACATACTGATGTATGTGGTCCGATGAATATTGAGGCTCGCGACAGGTATCATTATTTTCTGTTCTTCACAGATAATTTGAGCAGATGTGAGTATATCTACTTGATGAAACATAAGTCTAAAACATTTGAAAAGTTCAAAGAATTTCAGAGTGAAGTGGAAAATCATCGTAACAAGAAAATAAAGTTTCTATGATCTGATCGTGGAGAAGAGTATTTGAATTACGAGTTTGGTCTTCAGTTAAAACAATGTGAAATAGTTTCACTACTCACGCCACCTGGAACATCACAGTGTAATGGTGTGTTCGAACGTCGTAATCGTACTTTATTTGATATGGTGCGATCTATGATGTCTCTTAAAGATTTACCGCTATTGTTTTGGGGTTATGCATTAGAGACAGCTACATTCACGTTAAATAGGGCACCATCTAAATCCGTTTGAGATGACACCATATGAACTATGGTTTAGCAAGAAACCTAAGCTGTCGTTTCTTAAAGTTTGAGGTTGCAATGCTTATGTGAAAAAGTTTCAACTTGATAAGCTCAAACCTAAATCGGAGAAGTGCGTCTTCATAGGATATCCAAAGGAAACTATTGGATACACCTTCTATCACAGATCTGAAGGCAAGACTTTTGTTGCTAAATTTGGAAACTTTCTAGAGAAGGAGTTTCTCTCGAAAGAAGTGAGTAGGAGGAAAGTAGAAAACTTGATAAGGTAATTGTACCTTCTCCCTTATTGGAAAGTAGTTCATCATAGAAATCTGTTCTTGTGACTACTACACCAATTAGTGAGGAAGCTAATGATGATGATCATGTAACTTCAGATCAAGTTACTACCGAATCTCGTAGGTAAACCAGAGTGAGATCCGCACCAGAGTGGTACGGTAATCCTGTTCTGGAAGTCATGTTACTAGACCATGACGAACTTGCGAACTATGAGGAAGTGATGATGAGCCCAGATTCCGCGAAATGGTTTGAGGCCATGAAATCTGAGATATGATCCATGTATGAGAACAAAGTATGGACTTTGATGGATTTGCCCGATGATCAGCAAGCCATAGAAAATAAATGGATCTTCAAGAGGAAGACGGACGCTGATAGTAGTGTTACTATCTACAAAGCTAGACTTGTCGAAAAAGGTTTTTGACAAAGTTCAAGGTGTTGACTACGATGAAATTTTCTCACTCGTAGCGATGCTTAAGTCTGTCCAAATCATGTTAGCAATTGCCGCATTTTTATGAAATCTGGCAAATGGATAAACAAAACTACATTCCTTAATGGATTTAAAGAAGAGTTTTATATGATGCAACCAGAAGGTATTGTTAATCCTAAAGGTGCTAACAAAATATGCAAGCTCCAGCGATCCATCTATGGACTGGTGCAAGCATCTCGGAGTTGGAATATACGCTTTGATAAGTTGATCAAAGCATATAGTTTTATACAGACTTGCGGTGAAGCCTGTATTTACAAGAAAGTGAGTGGGAGCACTACAACATTTCTGATAAGTATATGTGTATGACATATTCTTGATCGGAAATAATGTAGAATTATTCTGCAAAGCATAAAGGAGTGTTTAAAAGGATTTTTTTCAAAGAAAACCTCGGTGAAGCTGCTTACATATTGAGCATCAAGATCTATAGAGATAGATCAAGACGCTTGATAAGTTTTTTTCAATAAGTACATACCTTGACAAGATTTTGAAGTAGTTCAAAATGGAACAGTCAAAGAAAGAATTCTTGCTTGTGTTACAAGGTGTGAAATTGAGTAAGGCTCAAAACACGACCACGACAGAAAATAGAATGAGAATGAAAGTCATTCCATATGCCTCAGCCATAGGTTCTATAAAGTATGCCATGCTGTGTACCAGATCTATTGTATACCCTACACTGTGTTAAGCAAGGGAGTACAATAGTGATCTAAGAGTAGATCACTGGACAGCGGTCAAAAATATCCTTAGTGGAATATTTCTCAATTATGGAGGTGAAAAAAAAGGTTCGTCGTAAAAAGTTACGTCGATGCAAGTTTTGACACAGATCTAGATGACTCTAAGTCTCGATCTAGATACATATTGAAAGTGGGAGCAATTAGCTAGAGTAGCTCCGTGCAGAGCATTGTTGACATAGAAATTTGCAAAATACTTACGGATCTGAATGTGGCAGACCCGTTGACTAAACTTCTCTCACAAGCAAAACATGATCACACCTTAGTACTCTTTGGGTGTTAATCACATAAACGATGTGAACTAGATTACTGACTCTAGTAAACCCTTTGGGTATAGGTCACATGACAATGTGAACTATGGGTGTTAATCACATGGTGATGTGAACTATTGATGTTAAATCACATGGCGATGTGAACTAGATTATTGACTCTAGTGCAAGTGGGAGACTGAAGGAAATATGCCCTAGAGGCAATAATAAAGTTATTATTTATTTCCTTATATCATGATAAATGTTTATTATTCATGCTAGAATTGTATTAACCGGAAACATAATACATAGACAAACAGTATGTCACTAGTATGCCTCTACTTGACTAGCTCGTTGAATCAAAGATGGTTTAGTTTCCTAGCCATAGACATGAGTTGTCATTTGATTAACGGGATCACATCATTAGAGAATGATGTGATTGACATGACCCATTCCATTAGCTTAGCACCCGATCATTTAGTATGTTTCTATTACTTTCTTCATGACTTATACATGTTCCTGTGACTATGAGATTATGCAACTCCCGTTTGCCGGAGGAACACTTTGTGTGCTACCAAACGTCACAACATAACTGGGTGATTATAAAGGTGCTCTACAGGTGTCTCCAAAGGTACATGTTGGGTTGGCGTATTTCGAGATTAGGATTTGTCACTCCGATTGTCGGAGAGGTATCTCTCGGCCCTCTCAGTAATGCACATCACTTAAGCCTTGCAAGCAATACAACTAATGAGTTAGTTGCGAGATGATGAATTACGGAACGAGTAAAGAGACTTGCCGGTAACGAGATTGAACTAGGTATTGAGATACCGACGATCCAATCTCGGGCAAGTAACATACAGATGACAAAGGGAACAACGTATGTTGTTATGCGGTCTGACCGATAAAGATCTTCGTAGAATATGTAGGAGCCAATATGAGCATCCAGGTTCCTCTATTGGTTATTAACCGGAGACGTGTCTCGGTCATGTCTACATTGTTCTCGAACCCGTAGGGTATGCACGCTTAACGTTACGATGACGGTTTCATTATAAGTTTATATATTTTGATGTACCGAAGGTTGTTCAGAGTCCCGGATGTGATCACGGACATGACGAGGAGTCTCGAAATGGTCGAGACATAAAGATCGATATATTGGACGGCTATATTCAGACACCGGAAGTGTTTCGGAGAAAACCGGAGTGCCGGAAGGGTTACCGGAAACCCCCAGGGAAGTATTGGGCCTTAGTGGGCCTGAGGGGAGAAAGAGGGCAGCAACCTAGGAGGTGGCGCGCCCCCTCCCATGAGGAGTCCGAATTGGACTAGGGGAGGGGGGCGCAGCCCCTCTTTCCCTCTCCCTCTCCCTCTTTCTTTCCCCCTTCTCTCTTCCTAGTTGGACTAGGAAAGGGGAGTCCTACTCCTACTAGGAGGAGGACTCCCCCCTCCTTGGCGCGCCCCAAGGGCCGTCCGGCCTCCCCCCTTGCTCCTTTATATACGGGGGCAGGGGGCACCTCTAGACACACAAGTTGATCTTCGTGATCGTTCTCTTAGCCGTGTGCGGTGCCCCCCTCCCTCCACCATACTCCTCGATAATATTGTAGTGGTGCTTAGGCGAAGCCCTGCGACGGTAGTACATCAAAGATCGTCACCACGCCGTCGTGCTGACGGAACTCTTCCCTGACACTTTGCTGGATCGGAGTCCGGGATCTCATCGAGCTGAACGTGTGCTAGAACTCGGAGGTGCCGTAGTTTCGGTGCTTGATCGGTCGGGCCGTGAAGACGTACGACTACATCAACGCATTGTGCTAACACTTCCGCTGTCGGTCTACAAGGGTACGTAGATCACACTCTCCCCTCGTTGCTATGCATCACCATGATCTTGCGTGTGCGTAGGAATTTTTTTGAAATTACTACGTTCCCCCAATAAACTCTCTCTCTCAGATTTGGATATGGTGAAAAGATGATTTGAGTGGAAAGCAACTTGGGGAAGGCTAGAAATCAAGAATCTTGTGGTAGGATTGGAATATCTTTATCTCAACACGTGAGTAGGTAGTTCTCTGTCAGAAAATGTATGCTGGAAGTGTAGGCACGTTCGGATGGTTCTCTCGCATATGGAGAAGGGGTGGAGGGGTATATATAGCCTCCACACAAAATCCAACCGTTACACACATTTGACCCAACTTGGTGAGACTGAATAGATGAACTCGGTAAGACCAATTTAGTTCAAAATGTGAACGTTCAGAATCTCGGTGGGACCGACTGGAACAACTCGGTGGGACCGACGTGCTAGGGCTTAGGGAAAACATAAACTCAGTGGCACCGATTGCATCAACTCGGTGAGTCCGAAGTGAAGCAATAAGGCTACAGAGAAAATGTCAAGCCAAGCCAGTGAGACCGATCGCTATTTCAGTGAGACCGAAGTAATTGCAATAGGCAACAAAGACATGGCAAGGCTATTTCGGTGAGACCGAGATTCGTATCGGTGTGAGCGAACTATTAGGATTTCTAGCAGTGGCTATGTCATATGAACTCGGTGGCTCTGGATAGGATGAATCGGTGGGGCCGAGTTGGAGTTTAGGGTTTTGACATATTTGAAATGAGAAAGTGGTTGAGGGCTTTGGAGCAATATAACTAAGCATTTCGAGAAATTAGACCATTAAGCAACACATCATCCCCTTTTAATAGTATTGGCTTTCCTATGGACTCAATGTGATCTTGGATCACTAAAATAGAAATGAAGAGTCTTGAGATTTATCCAATCACTACTAGGGAAAACCTTATACACAGAATCTTAGCAGCAGCGCGGCATAAAAACAGGCGCTGCTGCTAAGTAGTAGCAACGCGGCTACGGAAAGCTCGCTACTGGTGCAAACTTAGCAGTAGCGCGTGACTCTTAAACCGCGCTGCTACAAAAATCCACTGACAGTACACAACGACATAAGTTTACCAGTAGCGCGGCGCCAGGGAGCGCGCTGCTGCTAATGCCATAGTAGCAGCGCGCTTTTTTGTCACCTCGCTGCTGCTAATTTTGAAATTGTGCACAGGGTTGGCCCGTTTAGCAATAGCGCGTGACAGGAAAGCGCGCTGTTGCTACGCTCTTAGCAGTAGCGCGCTTTCTCTCCCGCGCTACTGCTAAGACGCATCACCCACCACCTTTTCCCCTCCCCTCCCCATCTCCTCTCCTCCCTTTCCCCTACCTCCCACATCCCCCCTCTCTCACTCTTCTTCTTCCTCAATACTTCTCCCTCCATTACTCTCCCTCTTCTACCTACCTTTCTCTCTCTTCATTACTCCTAGCTATAACTACACCACCTCCATTAATTCATCTCCTTTCTCTTTTTCCTCCCCCTCCACTAGTTGAAGTTGTCTCCTCCCAAATTAGCTAGCTAGGTAGATGCAACATTTAGTTAAGTGACCTATTTGCCCCCTAACTAGATCTTTCTTTGTCAAGAAGAGCTTTGTGCACTTTTGACCTCCCTACATCATCATCTCCACAGTGTGCTCGATCTCGAGATAGAGGTGTGATTAATATTTCATGCTTTTGCAAAATGGAAATATATGTTCCTATTTTGTATACACACTTAATTAGCCATTATTATGCATGGGTCCAATGATGTAATATATATATGTTCCTATTTTGTATACACACTTAGCCATTATTATGCAAGGGTCCAATGATGTAATATATATGTTCCTATTATGCCGAGGAAAAGAAAAAAGGGAAACTGGTTATAGCAGTAGCGCTTTAGTGAAAAAGAGCTACAGCTAGTCAAGGTAGCAGTAGCGGTTTCTGTAGAAAATCGCTATAGCTACTCATAATAGTAGTAGCGCGTTTCGTGTAAACACGCTACTGCTACGTCTACTTAGCCGAAAATTCTCCCTCTCCCTGCTTCATCCCGCCTCTTTTCCCCCAAATCCCCACTCTCTCTTCCCCGGCCCCGTCGCACCGCCGCGCCCGCCCCCGACCTCGGCGCGCTCGCCCCCGACCCCGGCGCGCTCGCCCCCGACCCCGCCGCGCCCGACCCCGGCGCGCTCGCCCCCAACCCCGCCGCCCCCGACCCAGGCGCGCTCGCCCCCGACCCGTCGGCCCTCGCCTCCCTCCTCTGCTTCCTCCCCTCCCAACCTCAGCCGTCGTCGGGCCTGCCACCTTGCCCCGCACCCTCTGTAAACCACCCCCCCTCTCTCTCTGCTAGCTAGGGTTAATTTACTTAGGTTTTAGTTATGTTAATTAGGTTATCGATTTAGTTATGAATTTAGATAGGTTTCAAAAATTGCTGAATTTATATGCAAATTTGAACTGGACATGTGATATGTGGATATGTCATGTTTTGGACATGTCATGTTTTGGTAAATGATCCGAGTTGCCTATGTTATGCCGGAATGTTGATTCATTTCCGTTCCGGTGAATTTTAGGCGCTCGATATGTCCATTTTTTAGCAAAGGTCATGCCGAAATTTCCCGGGAATAAAGGCATGATTTGTGCTACATAGTTGGCATATCGAGTGCTGGCACATAGATTTCCTTTTTATCTCATTTTCATTTATTCATACTTTAGAAAATAAATATGGACACTTAATCATAGGAAACATGTCGAACAACGAAGAAACTGGGTCTTCTGACCAAGATGCAGACGAGATGGATTATGAGGGTGAACAAGACTACCTCGACTTTTTGACTGCTAAGCATGGTTTGCAGGTCCGCCTCGATGATGGTACTGACGCCGACACCGACACCGACGGCGCCGGCACCAATGGCGGCGCCGAGACCGGTGGGGAAGGTACCGCCGGGGAAGATACCGGCGCCAATGCCGGTACCGAAAAGAGGCATAAGAAGCAGAGGATACGAAAACCTAACAAACTAGGGATTGGACGACTTGTGATCACAAAGATGGCACCTGGCAAGTTTGAGCCGTTAGAGCCGGAAGAACCTTGCAAGTGCTATGGGAACCAAGTAGGATGCATCCTACAGGAATGCGCGAGCATCAATGACGATGACTTAAGGAGTAAAGAACATTTGACGTAGTTGCTCCTAACGAAGTTGCACAAGAGATTCAAGTTCCCCGATCGGGATGATAACATAGAACAACTGTGGGATGATCCGAAGATGAAAAAGATTAACAATCACGCCATGGGCATGTTCAGCAATGATTTGGCCTCCTGGAAATCGAGGGTGAAACAAGCTATTGAGGCTGAGGAACCCCTGTCCAAGATTGTGGAGGAAAATCCGACACTTACGGAAGAGGAGTTCAAAAAGTTCAAGGACACTTGCGCTACCGAGGACGCCAAGGCTAAGGCTGCGAAATTCAAGAGCCTTCAGCAAAGGAACACGGGGAAGCATCGCCTCGGAAGCCGTGGCTACCTTGGTAAAAGGCCCATATGGGATAAGGAGGACGCAGAACGTGAAGCCGCGGGTCTCCCAGACCCCTTCGTGAAGTTCACCAACCCCTTGGAGCATGACTTCATCAAGGCCCGCTACAAGTGGGACAAGGAGAAAAAGGTTTTTTACACGGACAAGATCACGAGGAAATTGATTAGACTACTGGAGAAGCAACACCAGCTTGCAGCCGAAAACCCTACTTCTCCGATGAGGCCCAAGTGGGACACCCCTCTCAACCGGGCCTTGAACGAACTTAAGGGACTCCCTTTGGGCCAGCGGCCGCAATATGGTCGTGTGCATGGCGCTGGAGATGGCGCCACATGGAAGGTGTTTTACAATGAGGGCCCGGAGGCCAAGAAGCAGAAAAAGAAGTTTAGTCAGGCGGACATCGACGCGAAGGTGAAGCTTGCGGTCGAGAAAAAAGCAGCCGAGGACGCGAAAAAAGCAGCCAAGGACAAATATGAGTTGTTACAACAGGCAGTCAATGCAGCTGTAACTGCCTGCAGAAATGATTTCGCTACTAACTTGGTTCTAGTTATCATCAACTGGACGAAGGAAAATCCAGACAAGACGGTACATGATTTCCCGTTGCCCAGTTTCAACGGGAGAAACTCCATGAACAACAACATCATCGCACCATCACTTGCCCACGCAACCGGGCCTCCTCTCACAGCCGCTCCCGCTCATAGAAGCCCGTCCTCAGTCTCTGGCGCGCTCGGTGGGCCTTCCTCTTTGGCTGAGCTCGACGCCATCACGGTAATTACATGTTGCACCACCATATATATATATAATATTCCATTTTTGTTGCCTTTCGGATGTTTTACGCCACAGACATATGTGTTTGCAGGCAAAAGAAACCCCGTGCACCATACTCTACTTGATCAAAGGCCAGAAGGTGGACGTGGGAAAGGGGATGATAATGGACCCCTTGCAACCCACGTTCCACAACCAGCCGATCCCTGCTGGGCACTTCAGGGTTAGCTTGTCCAGTGTGAAATCGGGGCACGAGGATTGCCTCCTCCAGTACAGCATGTGGGAGCGGACGACGAGACCCCGCCGCGGATTGGAAGCTGCAAGGGTTGGGTGCTGCTATGGCCGAAGAATCTTATTCGTCTGGAGCCGGCCGAGAGCACACCAATAACCACACATCAACAAGCATGTGCGGAGACCACCACCCCGCCTACGCAATTACCAGCTCCTGTAGTGCCGGGTGAGAGCGGCGGACGACATGATGAAGGGGGTGCAATAGTGCTGGCTGATGTAATTTGTCCTGTAGAACAGAGAATGGATGATGAGACGGAGGTTGACCCTATGGTTTTCCTCAATACAAACGCGTATGACTGTGACATAGAATTGATGAGTCAACCATATGACGAATTGGGCTATCAGCTTGCTAATGAGGATATGGATGATATGCCCGGGCAGGAAGGTCGTAGCAGGGATTGCAAAAAGTCTCTCTTCATGAAATCTTCACAGGACACGCCTGAAGATGCCGCCTCAACACAGGCTCAAGTATCCCAGCGCGAGGGTCGTATAGTACTTAGCCCGGGAACACTGGGGCAGGGGTTAAGGAAGGGTCTAGAAGGTGTGCCCAAGAAAAAGGAGAGAAAGAGATCGGGGAAGATAGCTGCCTCCAAACAAGCCAGAGCACATAGCAACCAAACGATGCATTCTGAAGAGCGTGTACCCATGAAAGGTGCGGCCATGTTCCATCTCACGGGCGAGCCGATGCTACCGCCGAAACCGCTGGAGGCACTATCAGGGGATCTCAGGAGACTGCACGACCATGTGCTGTCGACTGAGAAAAGCCTACTAGCCTCAAAGGATCCAGGATATCCGACATACGCGGCTCATGTGCCTGAGGGGAAGTGCTACGTCGAGACACGGCCCGCGGAGGTGTTCTTCCTGCGGTTTGACCATATCTTTGAGATGTTTCTGACAAGGCGGCTCGATTTTACAATCGTCCGCCTTTTTGCACTACATATGAGCTCTGTCATGAACAGTGAAGAAGTCTCGCAAATCTGTGTGGCGGATCCGTACTACATGCACGAGTCTTTCTTGAGTCTCGGCGACTTTGAGCGTGAAACTGCTAGGGACTACCTCCAAAACTTCATGGTACAGAATAAGGACCGGGAAATTGTCCTCGTGCCTTATCATCCAAAGTAAGTCAGTTTCGAACAACCCTTTCATACATTTCAATCATTCCTTCTCTCTCTATGGGGAATAATTTGAGGTGTCTTTTCCCTGCAGCAAAGGGCGCGCCGTCCTTATCGTTCTTTATCCGCAAGTCTCCCACGCTGTGTATTTTGACCCTTCCAGAGACTACGAGAAAAAAGACTACACCCACATAATGAATATTCTAGATGATGCTCTCCAAGGCTTCAGCTTTAGAGGTGGCCACATGCAGATCAGGAAACAAAGGAACAAGAAGATGGGTTTCACGCATAAAACTAACTTCTCCTGCATCCAAGTCCCAAAACCAAGCAAGAAGGATGGATTGTACATCCTCCATCTCATGATTCAGTTCAACACGGATCACCAAAAGCTTCGCATGAGAAGCAGAAATGATGATCATATCCACAAGTGGCTAGAATCTCATGGAGAAGCGGATTATAAACTTAGAGATGACTTCTTTCGCATCCAAAGCGACATTGCGACGATCATCATGAAAGAAGTCGTCGATGAGAAGGGGATGTTCCACCACGGCCCTATATCGCGAGCTGACGTCCGAACTCGCATAGGCATGCAACGTCTAGACCTCACGCCGTTCAAGAAGCTAGGGTCCATCCTCGATGATATGGAAGGATGGAACTTCTAGTGATTTATGATGCCGATGATGATGATATGTGTCGGTTGAACTTGTATACTATTTGTAGCGATGCAACTTTGTGATGTCCATGATCCCTGCCAAACTTGCGTAACGCTACTTTGTTAGTTTGCGTATGATGACCTGCGTACCTCTAGTTAATTAATTTGCATACTGTATGTTGTATCTAGTTGCTAACCCTTTCTTTTTCGGTGTTCTCTAGTATATTTTGTTGCATATATATGATTGCACATCCTCTTCATGAACATGCATCTCTAGCAGGCACCTAGTTTCTTGATGGCGAGATGGAACTGCTATGTCATGTACAAAGGGAAGGTTCCGGGGGTGTACAACGAGTGGCATGAGTGTCATGCGCAAGTGAATGGGTTCTCGGACGCCAGCCATAAAGGCTTCAAAAGCAGACAAGAAGGAGAAGCTAGTTACTTGAGGTTCACGCTAGCGCGAGAGAGGACTTGTAACTGCCATCTCATGTACTGCATAGTTCCGCTCTCACTCATAGTGATAGCTCTTCTCGCGTATACCTTTGTTTAGATGGATGACGTTGTAGTTGCAAGTATTCGAGACTTGCATGTATCGCTATTTTCGAGATGATGACAAGATACCACTTTGTGTTGGATGATGATTATGACGAGACTATTTGTATGTATATGCTATGATTACATTTGTGGTCTCGCAGGCATTTGTATGTGTATCATGATGACATTTGTATGTGCTAAAGATTCTTCTATAAAGCCTGTTCAAATACAAAACAAATATGCTGAAAAAAACAAAAACTACTAAAATTAGCAGTAGCGAGTGGAGAAAAGTTAGCAGCAGCGCGGTTGTAGCAGTAGCGCGCACAAGGGAAGCGCGCTATAGCTATTAGCAGCAGCGAGGTTCCTTAAAGCGCGCTGCTGCAACACTTGTGTAGCAGTAGCGCGGGTGGACCAGCGCTACTGCTATACGTTAGCTGTAGCGCCTTATTAGTAGTGCCAGCCCCCGCGCTACTAAAAGGCCGAAAACCCGCGCTGCTGCTAGGCTTTTCCCTAGTAGTGCATGCATGTCTTTGACACCTAGAAAGCAGTTCCACATCCTCTTTTCCTTTCCACGCCATTGTTGAACTTGTCTGAAATACTCTAGATAAAGGCATTAGTCCAACAAGAGATATGTAGACATTAATTACCAAAACCACCCAGGGAGCAATTGTGCTTTCACACCCTTACTTTGTCCTTATTCTTGTAGGAAGCCTCTAAGCCACTTGGCTATGCTCCTGTGCACAACCCTGTCATCTCCTTTGTCCTCTACGACACCTACTTGCTCCTTTGCTGCAACAAGGCTTACTTGCAGCTACGGAGAGGGCCATCTTCTACCTCCACGACCTCACACATGTGGTTCTCCATCCCGTGATTTGGCAAGCCGAGTTCTTGCAGGAGGGGGTGTCAGCATTCTGCAAACATTGATGTAGATGATGCGAGGTTGCTGGCATAGCACAAGTTTCGTATGAGGGACGGTCGACAATGTTGCAAGGGGCAGACTCATGCTACTGGGAGTGGAAGACACATGCAATAGTGAGCCCGGGCGCATGTGCTGCGAAAGAAGGTGGTGACAGCTATTGCAAGCGTGGAAACACATGCAATTTCTGCTGCATGCAACAGTGTCTACGAGGGATGGCGAGAGGAGAGGGATGAATGTGCAGAGTTGATCCAATGGCTCATGGTGATGCAATTAGGCAATGTGAGAGACAGTTTGTCGTCCTCCACATTGTTATCCAAATTTTATTAGTCCCTATTTTTAGATCCAGAATTTAATTAGCTCCTTTTTCTAGAAACATAAATTAATAACTAGTTCCTAGCTAGATGGATTATCCGTTCACATGGATATGCTCACTCAGAAGTTCATGGTCAATGTACAACACTAGGAGTGTATTTTTTACATGGTGACGTGTTGAGTGGAAATCTGAAAAGACGAGTTATTTTATACATGTTTATTCAAGCTTGTCCGTACGCTTCACTTTGTATATGTGATAAGGCCGCCAAATATACTATAAATTTGGTGTGGCAAGGTAATCATATGGAAAAGGGTACTTTGGTGTTTTGGAAGAATTGATGCTAAGCTCATACCTAGACAAAAACATAGCTTTGTTTGACAATAATACGACTTTATTTCTCAGACAATAAGATAGGTCATTTACAAGCATATGAAAAATAGAGTCTGGAGGGGTAGAATCCCAAAGTGAGGAAGCTTGAGAACTGAAGCAAAGCTTTGCTAAATAATCTGCTATCTCGTTTGCTTCACGAAAGCAATCATCATACGAAACTGTCCCAAAATCATTAGCAAGGTTATGACATTTCCTTATTGTCACAACTTCAAGGTTGAAGTAGTCATCATGCTACAAGGTTTGCACTGAAAATGTACTATCTGATTCAACAATCACTCAGGTACCTCTGACGTTTGCTGCAAGATAGAGCCCGTTACGAATAGCACTCAATTCTGCACAATCAACATTGTTAACACGTGGTAAAAAATAGTTAGCTGCAGCCAAAAAATTCCCTTATCATCACATGCGACAGCCCCTGTGGCACCTGATTGCATGTCATGATGAACTACAACGTCCACATTGACCTTAATGAAACCATGAGGTGGTCTCTTCCACATATGATCACGCTTTCGAATTGTTTGATTGGGAGTCGCTACACCTATAAAGTTTCTGGTCAATACTCTGATAGAAACTACGACCAGGCGATTGGATAGTCTCACCCTTCACAAATTGGCGCAGTTGCCACCCTATATACCTCGCTGCAACGACAATCAGCTCCACCATTGGCAGGTCTCCACGGTTTGCTTGGTTTCTTTCTAAATTTTCATAGCAACAGAACCCGAGTGATCTTCCATCACTACCTTCATAATGACTTCCTCCAAGCCTAGAGCAGCCCAAACTTTCAGAGATCTAGTGCAAGTGAACAAGCAATGTTGTCCATCCTCCAACCCGATTTTGCATATCGGGCTTTAGCCAGTAATAGGAATATGGTGACTACCTAGCACGCCGTAACCTGGAAGTACTCCACTCAGTACCTTCCATACAAAATGTTTGACTTTACCAGGGACTATTAGGTGCCACGTATCCTTCCGAATTTCATCTAGTTGAATGCTTCCGCACCATCAGTAAGTAATGTTCATTGACCATATTGATAATCAAACTCCACACGATATGAAGATCACACTGAGAACAATCCAGACCTTGTGTTGTCCATGCAACAAAGTCCTCTACAATATCAACTTGAAGAGGGATTTGCAGAATTTTATTGACATCCACTGAGCTAAAAACAGAACATATGAGTTCCTCGTCCCATTGACGAGTATGTGGGTTGATCAATGCCTCGACCTTCGGTAGTAAGGTTTGTCTCTTTGGTGTGATCACCTTCCTTGAAGCACTAGATGGAATCCAAGGATCTTTCCAGATATTTATCTTTCAGCCATTCCCAACTCTGCACAAACATCCCAATTAATAGGACCCTCCATCTTAGATAATCGCATGGCTACTATTACTTTTCCCTCTTGAAAGGTAAGATATGGACAACAATCCTGTAGGGTTAATATGGACTTTCCCCTTTATACAAATAAGGAAGGAAATTATTATGTCATTAAAGCATGGTGCTAAAGTAGGAAATATATCATGCACAGTGCTAAAACTTCCACATCGTTTTCTACATGGTAATTATTATTTTTCAAGCTTAGTTGTATTCTTCTATAAGATTTTATAGTTCCCCTTCACCGTAAGGCGCCTAGTAACAAGTTCTCCTCCACTCCAAACTCTACCGGCCAGATCAAAGATTCTCCTTTCCTCCGCCTGTCGCTCTAGCGATGGTATACGCTTGTATGAATTAAATAAATATTCCAAAATAATGATACAAGAACAGTGTAAGTTTGTATCTCTTGGAAAACTGTGATGAATAGAAAAAGGAAAAAAGATCCTATGTAATAATAAGGCACACCTAGTGCATATGAAAAGCATGAATGTTTAGTGAAGATGTTATCCAATAATAACACATGTCTATTGTATATTGAAGTCATGCGTGCCTATTATATATGGAAGTAAAACAGACAAATCCATCTTGTGTCTCCTTTAAACACACTGTTGAACCCCTCCCCCACACACAAAAAACACTGTTGAAAAGAGAGGGTAAAAGATCATTTCAACATTCCTCTTTTGAAAGAATAGTTTCTAATGAAAGGACGGATCAGATTAAATATCAATCTTACCTCCTAAGAGGAACCATCTTGATAAAAGTGAAAAAGCTTAGCAACAATGGCTAAACACCTATGCACTAGGGGGTTTATTTGCTAAGCCTTTCATTCACTTACAATCTCATTTAAGCACCTATGGATTGCAAGAGGCCTAGAGCGTGTGGCGAGGGACGCAAATTGAGGGTGTTTGGTTCGCATCCACGCCACCTCACGCCTAGCCTGGACACTGCCTGAAATATGCCTGGTACTTGTTTTGTTTTTGTCCTGAGAGAAATAGTGCATGCCTGGCCTGGCTGGCGAAGAGTTTTGATTAGCCTGGTCAAGTGGAATAAAAAAAGAGGAAAACATGCTTGACCCACGCAGTGGAATTAGCCTGGTCCCAGGCGTCCAGTATCTTTGCCTGGACCACGCCGCAGCATGCCTGGCTCCCGCTTAAGGTTTTTAGTTGCTATATGACGTAGCAGCAGGGCAGCAACATGCCAGGGACAAACCAAACACCCGGATGCTAGGCTACCTTGACATGCACAAAAATTTCACCTCACCAGGCCGACGCCAGGCATGGAAATTTCCAGGCAAGGAGCCCAGGGAGTGAACCAAACTAGCCCTTTGTCTTGGTAGGTGTGCGTGTACTGTGGGAGCATGCACATTTACCTGTCAACTTCAGAAGCGAAAGAGAAGATAAAAAACATACACAAGGAGTACTTGCATAGTTTAGTACTCCTTCCATAAACTAATATAAAAACATATTGATCACTACTTTAGTAATTTAAACACTCTTATATTAGTTTACAGAGGGAGTATCTCCCAACAATGTTTCCACACATAGTACCTAAGCTCAGAATCTGCACAACGCAACGCTCCGTCCAATGTGAGTCAAGCCAGTGTCCATATATAAATAGAAAGATGGCAACCCCAGATCGGGTCGCTTGGTGTGAACGAATTGACTGACTGGGACATGCAAAAGCCAAACCTAACCAGATGACCATTAGCTAGGCTAGGCTAAAGCGACCTGCGGTACATATTCTCGATCGATCGGAGTCACCAAGACGTTGTGTTGTGTGATTGAATGCACTGTTTCGCTGCTGTGGGTACTTCATACGGACTGGCCAGCCATTGCAGCGCTATCCTGTTTGGCCTGGGATCTAGGGCGTCGTCCTCCGGGAGAATGATCACCAACAGGCACTTTACAATCGGTGTGCCCACCCCGCTCCCTTGAGGACGAGCGGAAATTGGCCACCGGTGCTATTCGTCGACGCTCTTGGACGAAAGTCGAGAATGGCCATGCTTTCGACCTCACTGCGACGTGGTGTAGGCCGGAATTGGAAAGCCGGGACCTTCTGTGCTTTCGACGTCGAGTGCGCTGAAGTTTCCGTGAAACTTCCCTCCTTCCCGTGTTCAAAATAAACCGTACTGCACCTCACAGGGAGAGGATCTGTGGGCTCTGGCACGTCTGTGGGAGCACGCAGACCATGTCTCGTGATTCAAAAATTTGATTAATCTTTGCATGCTCTTTTAGCCCTTCAATTTTTTTCTCGAATATGCACGAGGGTGCATATCATATATTAAAGAAGAAGGGCAAAAGAATGCCTCCACCGGAGTTACAAGCGTTTCAAGACACTCTACTCCTCACGTCTATCCCACCTCGCTAACTGACTAAAGAAGGGGTTTACATCTCCTTTTAGTAGGTCGGCCGACAACCACACTAAACCCTCTAGCCTAATTCTACTTAGTAGCACCTCACACAAAGGCCGTGCGCCGTCAAAGACAATTGCATTTATGTGCTTCCATAGTTCCCATAAAGTTAGCCCTAGGATGGTGCGCAAATTGTTCATGCTGATATTGTTTGGTCCTCATTTGCTACTGATCCAAGGTGTGAGAGTGTCCTGTTGTGACGGCACCCAGTCCGGCCTCCCCAGGGCCTCATAGATATCGGTCCAGATTGTCCTGGCAAAGGCGTAGGTGAGCAATAGATGGTTAATTGTTTTCTCCTCCTGGTCACAAAAGGGACGCACGTCCTGGTGCGGTAGTCCTCACCGTGCCAGGCGGTCCGATGTCCAACATTTATCTCGTAGAGCAAGCCAAGTGAAAAATTTGCACTGTGAGGGCGCCCGTGATTTCCATGTTAGGTCCGCCGTAGGTACCACTTCCCTGGCCCAGAACTTGGCTGCATATGCCGAGTGAACCGAGAACTGTCCATTGGCCTCCCAAGACCATGAAATTTCATCCTACATGTTCTCTGTAGGCTCCCAAGCAATAACATTATGCCAAAGTAGAAGAAATTCTTGCAATGCTTCCGGTCCTAAGTTCAGACCCACATCCTGGGCCCATGGTCCATCCTCCATGGCCTGCTGAACCATATTGGTAGTTCTAGTCTGTGTTGGGATCATGGTATAGATCAAAGGGGCAACCTCCTGGACCCTCTGCCCATTTAAACAACGCCATAAGAGTGTCATGAGCCCATTGCGTGCTATGCTCCTTGTGGTTTCCTGGAAGAGGATCATGGAATCCTTGGGCACTTTTATTTTGAACTCATTCCAAGGCCTTGTTGTGTCAGTTCTTTTGAGCCATGGTCATCTAGTCTGCATAGCCACATTCCTCCAGTGCAAGTTTGGAAATCCTAAACCACCTTCCCACTTCGGCATCCACAATGTCTCCCATGCAACTACATAGTTTCCACCATTAGCCTCCTTCCTTCTGCACCATAGGAATCCCCTACATATCTTGTTCATAGCTGCAATTGTTTTCATGGGCAGGTCCAACGCCATCATCGCATGGATTGGCATGGCACATAGTACGTACTGCACCAATGTTAGCCTTCCACTCTTTGGTGTTAGAGCGGCCCTCCACTTTGGCAGTTTATTAGCCATCTGATCCACGAGGTATTACAGTTTAGCCACGGTCTGCCTTCGTAAGGACAATGGCAGCCCAAGATACTTAATAGGAAATGAACCCAAGGGGCACCCTTGCTGTGTGCATACCATGTTGATTTCTTCTTCAGTACATCGAATCGGCAAGGCGGTTGACTTGTTCATATTGATCCATAGGCCAGACGCTTCCCTGAACAGCTCGAAAATGCACCGGCAAACTGCAAGATCCATCGGAGTAGGCTTCACAAATAATGCCACATCGTCTGCAAAAATGGACAATCTCTTCCTTATGCCCACCTGCGTCAAGGGCACAAGAACTCCTCTGTTCACGACAAATTCAAACAATCTTTGTAGTGGCTCCATAGTTAGAATGAACAACATTGGCGAGATGGGGTCACCTTGACGTAATCCCTTGCAGTTGAGGATTGTGTCGCCGGGCTCCCCATTGACCATGACTTTGGTAGACGGAGTAACAAGAATTCCACAAATCCATGATCTCCACCATGGCCCGAAACCCAAGTGCAGCAATATCTCCACGAGGAAAGGCCATCTCATCGAGTCAAATGCCTTCGATATATCAAGGTTTAGTAAGACTAAAGGGTTCCTTAGAGCGTTAAGATGTCAAGCCGTGCATTGAAGCAACATGAAGTTATCATGCAGCGATCCCTGACGATGACATGTACCTAGGGTAGGGTAATAGGCTTGACCTAGACGCCCTTCCCGAGGACACTGCCCTAAGATCAACGGCATTCAAAGCATAACAGCATCCACCGACTGGAATCACCTCAGAGTGCAACCCACTCGACCAACAATTGTACTCGGATAACCCAATTCCATTCGACCAGTATATCATCATTCGACCGTACTAAGAAACCACTCGGAGTACAGAAGATCTAAAGTCCCTCAGGATGGCAACGGTCAGACGTTCACTCCGTAGCGTCAATGATCATTTATATGTCTTTATTGTTGGCGTTACTAGTAATGTCTCACCTTAATGTACATTGAACTCCTTGTAACGTGGGTTGGCTGGGGTCCTGGCGCACTCTATATAAGCCACCCCCTCCACTGGTACAAGGAAACGGTCAGACGTTCACTCCGTAGCGTTAATGACCATTTATCTATCTTTATTGTTGGTGTTTCCAGTAACGTCTCACCCTAATGTACATTGAACTCCTTGTAACGTGGGCGGGTTGGGGTCCTATCGCACTCTATATAAGCCACCCCTCCACTGGTACAAGGGTTCGCACCCCCTGTAACTTCACGCATAATCCAGTCGACCGCCTCCGGGCGCCGAGACGTAGGGCTTTTACTTCCTTTGCGAAGGGCCTGAACTCGTAAATCTTGCATGCACAATCTTGCCTCCTCCTACGTACCCCCTATTCTACTGTCAGACTTAGAACCACGATAGTTGGAGCCCACCGTGGGGTAGGTGTCTTAGCGACTTTCGGCGAGGTTGCAATCTTTTCTGATCACCGTCATTATGGTTTTCGGTGGTGGTTTGGCTAAGGGCCGCGAGATCCGTCTCGGCGTGCTTGTTTTCATCGCTGACGACTCCGCCTGGCTCCAGGAGGCCCCTCTCGACGTCGAGAGGCTCCCCGTCCGCGGGGTGACACACTTCCGTGGGTGCGTCCATGGCGTCCTTTTGCGGCAGCCATCGACCCAATATCGGCCGACTCCCGCAACATCCTCGCCTCCCACTGCTCGCCGTCGCAAGTGATCCAGTAGATCGCGGCTTCAGCATTGGGTCAAGCACGCGGTGGCTCGTCAGTCAGCCACCCTCAAGTCGTGACAATTGAGCCCGACGAACTCTCTATGGGCTGTTTGATCTGTCGACTGGCTCTGTCGAGACCCTGTCCGAGTGTGACAGCAGTGACCCCTCGGCAGAAGTCCTGATGGTTGACACGTCACGCAGCCTGCCTGGTTTCCGCCACATCAACATCGGCGATGGTGGCGGTGATCCATCACATGTTCATGAAGAATATCGTCCTCAAGCCCTCACTTCACAGCAGAAGCAGGAACTACACCGCTGCAATGTGGAGGCGCTCCACACTCCCATCATCGGAGAGTCCTTCGAGGCTCGGGCCTTGGAGACTGCGCGCCTGGCCACTTTTGCCGAGCGCATTCGGCTGGAGAACCTCCAGCATGCACTCAACGAACGCGCCCGACGGTAGATCCCCGAGTACAATCGACGGCAGCGACAACTGTTCCCGCCTGAACCTCAGGTATACCACACTCCGATTTAGAATCTTACAGCTGCGGCCCGTATAGCAGAGTCGATCCAGCCGTCTCAATCCGAGGCTGGTAGAAGCCTGATGCAGATCCGAGCATTGCTCCGGGCAGCAGGAGAGCAGAACACAGCAGTTTCTTAGTCTCGTAACAGGATCCACAATAGGTCTTTGGTGGCGGATACAGTCCAGTCGGCTCATAGCCCAAGATCGCCTCTAAGGCACGAGGAATGTGGACACCGTCAAGAGCAGTATCTGGGTCGGAATCATGAGCAGTATGATCATCGACTCGGCCGTGAAGACCGCCGTCGAGTGCTCACGCCCCCTCTGAGGGGCGGATCGTATGCACCCCGGCAACACGATGATAGGCATCCATATGGTGATGAGCGATGACTTCCAGTCGACCCCAGAGAACCCGTATTTGATGCAAGGTCAATTTTGGTACAGGGTCTGTTCGACCGGAACAGAGCTCACAGAGAAGGACAGGACAGAGATCGTCCAACAAGTAGCCGAGTGCATGTATCTGGACCTGAATGTTTCAGTAGAGCCATCAGGGCCGCGGAAATCCCTCCCAACTTCAGGTTGGTGACTGGGGTAAGTAAGTTCACCGGTGAATCCAAACCTGACACTTGGCTAGAGGACTACCGAGTGGTTGTACAGATTGGTGGTGGTAATGATGATGTTGCCATGAAACATCTTCCTCTCATGCTGGAACGGTTAGCCAGGGCTTGGTTGAATCAGTTGGCTCCAAGAAGTATATTCTGTTGGGAAGAGTTGGCTCGAGTGTTTGTTAGGATGTTTGAGGGCACCTGCAAGAGGCCCGCATGGCTGATAGAATTGCAGCATTGCATTCAGAAACCGAATAAAACTTTGAGGGCTTATATCCAGAGATGGACCACTTTGCATCATACAGTGGAAAATGTGTCGCAACACCAGGCAGTTTGCGCCTTCAAGGAGGGCGTTCGGTATAGAGAGGTTAACCTGAAATTTGGTCGGACAGGTGATATGAGCCTGGCCCGGATGATGGAAATAGCCACTCGGTACGCTAACGGCGAAGAAGAAGACCGACTCCGAAGTGGCAAGAACAAACGAGTCACCCAAGACACCGGAGGAGGGAATTCCAGTCGAAAATAGAAGTGCAAAGCCAAGCCCGCGGGTCCTAGTGAAGCCACAGTTAAAACCCAAGGAAAGTCCAAGGGAAAGCCTAAGGGGCCAGGGATCCCCAAGAAAGTGAAAGATCAAGCAGGAAATGATGTGCTAGATTTGTCGTGTCATATACACACCAAGGTGGATGAAGAGGGGAACCTGATTTATCCCAAGCATACCACTGAACAGTGTCGACTCCTTATCTAGCAATTCCGAGAGGGCCAGCCCAGTGAAAAAGAGAAGGAATCTGATAAGGATGAAGACAAAGAGGAGAATGATGGTTTACCCAATATCAATGCCACTTTGGTGATTTTTGCTGACATTGAGAGCAAAAGTCGACTGAAAGTCATAAACAGAGAAGTAAACATGGTTGCCCCAGCAACGCCAACATATTTGAAGTGGTCTAAGATTCCCATTACATTCGACCAATCTGACCACCCGACACGCGTTGCTGACCCAAGGCGGCAAGCGTTGGTGGTAAACCCAGTCGTTGGGGGCATTCGATTGACCAAAGTTATGATGAATGGTGGCAGTGGCCTGAACATTTGTATGCTGAGACTCTCCGAGAGATGGGCATCCCGATGTCCAAGCTCAATGAATGCAATATGCGCTTTCATGGTGTCATCCCTGGGAAGAAAGCTGGTTCACTCGGCCAGATCACTCTTGACGCGGTTTTCGGTGTTTTGAAGAATTACCGCAAAGAAAAGTTGACATTTGAAGTTGTGGGTTTTCACATTGCTTATCATGCTATTCTGGGCAGGCCTACATATGCCCGCTTCATGGCTCGACCATGTTACATATACCTCAAGCTGAAGATGTCTGGTCCCAAGGGTGTGATCACGATCACTGGTAATCGGCAGAGAGCGGAAGAGTGTTTCCAGAAGGGCTCAAAGATTGCCGATGAATAGATAGTAGTAGTGGAAATGCAAGAGTACCAGAAGAACACAGATCTGAGTGATTTGCTACGTGCCAAGAAGCCTGCTTCAGAATCTGCATTTCAGTCGTCTGGTGAAACAAAGCAAGTTCACATTCACCCGACCGATCCAAATGCTGCTCCAGACTCAGTGCAAGTAATATGAGTTTCCATGGGGTCATTCCTGGCAAGAAGGCTGCATCACTCGGCCAGATTGCTCTCGACGTGGTTTTCGGTGATTCCAAGAATTACCGCAAAGAAAAGTTGACATTTGAAGTTGTGGATTTCGAGAGTGCCTATCATGCTATTCTGGGCAGGCCAGCTTATGCACGTTTTATGGCTCGACCATGTTACATGTACCTCAAATTGAAGATGCCTGGTCCCAAAGGGGTGATCACTATCACTGGTAGTCGGAAGAAGGCAGAAGAGTGCTTCCAGAAGGGCTCAAAGATCGCCGATGCACAGATGGCCGTAGTAGAATTGCAAGAATATAAAAAAATGTAGATCCGAGTGATTTGTTGCGAGCCAAGAAGCCCGCCACGGATTCAGCATTCCAGTCGTCTGGCGAAACAAAGTCGATTCACATCCACCCGATGGATCCCAATGCTGCTCCGACTCGCATTTCAAAAACACTCGACTCCAAATAGGAAGAAGCGCTCACCCAGTTCCTCCATGAGAACTGGGACATCTTTGCATGGAAACCTTCGGGCATGCCAGGTGTTCCCAGGGGACTGGCTGAGCATCGTTTGCGAGTCGACCCAAAAGTGAAACCAGTCAAAGAACATCTTCGACGGTCCGCCGTACAGAAGAGGAAGGCAATCGGTGAAGAGGTGGCTCGGCTTTTGGCAGCTGAGTTTATCCGTGAGATTTACCACTCCGAGTGGTTAGCTAATGTTGTCATGGTCCCAAAGAAGGACAACTCACTTCGCATGTGCATCGACTTCAAACATATCAATCGGGCCTGCTCAAAAGATCACTTTCCTCTCCCTCGCATCGACCAGATAGTCGACTCGACTGCGGGGTGTGAGCGTTTGTCCTTTTTCGACGCCTACTCCGGGTACCACCAGATCCGTCTGTATGGACCCGACAAAATAAAAACAGCTTTCATCACCCCATTTGGGTGCTTTTGTTATGTCACTATGCCATTCGGTTTGAAGAACACTAGAGCCACATTCATGCGGATGATTCAGAAGTGCCTGCTCACTCACATCAGTCGGAATGTGGAAGCATACATGGATGACATTCTGGTCAAGTCACATAAAGATTCTGACCTGCTGGCTGACCTTGCTGAAACCTTTGCCAACCTCAGAAGGTATGATATCAAGCTTAATCCATCAAAGTGAACGTTTGGAGTTCCGGGCGGAAAACTACTCGGTTTTCTCGTTTCCGAACGAGGGATCGATGCTAACCCAGAGAAAGTGGGTGCTATACTCCGGATGAAATGCCCTGTGCGTGTGCATGATGTCCAGAAGCTTACTGGTTGTTTGGCCGCCCGAAGTCGATTCATTTCTCACCTTGGTGAAAAGGCACTGCCTCTTTACCAACTGATCAAAAAATCAGATAAGTTCGAGTGGACTCCTGAAGCTGATGCAGCATTTGCAGAGCTAAAAGCCCTGCTTTCCACCCAGCCGGTGCTTGCTGCCCCAATCAGCAAAGAGCCTTTACTGCTTTATATAGCAGCCACTGGACAAGTCGTCAGTACAGTACTTACAGTCGAGCGGGAAGAAGAGGGAAAAGCTTATAAAGTTCAGCGCCCGGTTTATTATATTTCTGAAGTTATGACTCCGTCAAAGCAGAGATATCCACACTATCAGAAGCTTGTTTACGGGATTTACATGACCACGAAGAAGGTTGCACACTATTTCTTTGATCACTCTGTTACAGTCGTCAGCGACGCTCCATTGTCGGAGATTCTGCACAACAGAGACGCAACAGGTCGAGTGGCAAAATGGGCGATTGAACTCCTTCCCTTAGATATCAAGTTTGAGGCAAAGAAAGCTATCAAGTCCCAAGCAGTGGCAGATTTCCTCGCCGAGTGGATCGAACAACAACTGCCGACTCAAGTTCACTCGGAGACTGGACCATGTTCTTTGATGGATCAAAAATGCAGAATGGTTCTGGTGCTGGGGTGGTACTGGTATCCCCCCGAGGAGATAAGTTCAGATACGTCCTCCAGATTCACTTCGACTCCTCCAATAACGAAGCAGAATATGAATCACTCCTATATGGGTTACGTATGGCCATTTCACTCGGCGTCCGTCGCCTTATGGTTTACGGCGACTCAGATTTGGTGGTCAATCAAGTGATGAAAGAATGGGACGTTAGAAGCCCAGCCATGACTGGTTACTGCAATGCGGTGAGAAAGTTGGAAAAGAAGTTTGAGGGGTTAGAGCTCCATCACATACCCCGTCTGAAAAATCAAGCAGCCGATGACTTGGCAAAGATAGGTTCCAAGAGAGAAGCCATTCCCAGCAATGTGTTTTTGGAACATATTTGCACACCGACAGTTCAGGAAGATCCTTTTACGGAAGAGCCCCCGCAGCCTAAGAGCGCCATAGATCCGACTGAAGTCAAGGTCCCAGCCGTGGTCGACCTAATCATGGAGGTTCTGGTCATTACTCCCGACTGGACAGTGCCGTACATTGTGTACATCCTTAGGAAGGAACTCCCAGAGGACGAAGAAGAGGCTCGGCAGATCGTCCATCGATCCAAGGCCTTCACTGTGATAAGAGGACAACTGTTCAGAGAAAGCGTGACTGGATTCAGTCAGAGATGCATAACGCCAGAAGAAGGTCGAATGATCCTCAATGACATCCACTCGGGAACCTGTGGTCACCAAGCGTCCTCTCGGGCCATCGTGGCTAAAGCATACCGAGCCAGATTCTATTGGCCACGAGCAAATGAAATGGCGAAAGATATAGTCGACAGATGTGAAGGCTGCCAGTTTTACTCGGACATGTCTCACAAGCCAGTGTCAGCCCTGAAGACCATTCCCCTCGTCTGGCCCTTTGTTGTTTGGGGATTGGATATGGTTGGACCACTGAGAACTGGTAGGAGCGGCTTCACTCATGTGCTCATGGCAGTCGACAAGTTTACCAAATGGATCGAAGCTAAACCTATCAAGAATCTTGAAGCCAGCACCGCTGTCAGTTTTATCAGAGAATTAACATTCAGATATGGAGTTGCACACAACATCATCACTGACAATGGGTCGAACTTCGATTCTGATGAGTTTAGAGCTTTCTGCGCTTCTCAAGGCACACGAGTCGACTATGCTTCAGTCGCTCACCCGCAGTCGAACGGACAAGCAGAAAGAGCGAATGGCCTAATTCTCAAAGGACTGAAACCCCGACTGATGCGTGATCTCAAACACGCAGCAGGCGCTTGGGTCGATGAACTTCCGTTGGTTCTTTAGGGGTTGAGGACAACTCCCAATCGGTCGACCGGACGAACTCCTTCTTTTTGGTCTATGGAGCCGAAGCTGTTCTGCCAAGTGACCTGCTCCACAACGCACCCCGAGTCGAGCTCTTCTCCGAAGAGGAAGCAGAGCAGGCCCGGCAAGATTCAGTCGACCTCTTAGAGGAGGAAAGAGAGATGGCCTTGATCCGATTGACCATTTATCAGCAAGACTTGCGTCGATTCTACGCCAGAAACGTGAGGGGTCGTACCTTTCAAGAGGGAGACCTAGTTCTTTGAGTGGATCAACAGAAACCACACAAGCTCGCCCCGGCTTGGGAAGGCCCCTTCATCATCACCAAAGTTCTCCACAATAGAGCATACCATCTTTACATTGTTGAGCATCAGAAGGACGAGCCACGGGCTTGGAACGCGGAGCTGCTTCACCCTTCTTATACTTAAGCACTCGTTCGAATAAAATGTAATAAGAAGTACCTTTTTAATTTGTTCGTCAAAGACAAGAGCTTTTCAGTCTTCTCACACGATTGTTGTTGTTTTTACTTACCTCTGAAATCCCCGAGTGGGTGGGCTTATCCGCGAATCTGTTTCGCCTAAGTTCGAAATAAAATCCTACCGAGTGATGAGCAAGCCTCTCACTCGGGAGGCTTAGCCGCGAATCCGTTTCGCCTAAGTTCGAAAGAAAATCCTACCGAGTGATGAGCAAGCCTCTCACTCGGGAGGCTTAGCCGCGAATCCGTTTCGCCTAAGCTCGAAAGAAAATCCTACCGAGTGGTGAGCAATCCTCCCACTCGGGGGCTTAGCTGCAGTCCAGTACTCGCCTAAGTTTGTAAAATCCTACCGAGTGGTGAGCAATCCTCCCACTCGGGGGCTTAGCTGCATTCCAGTACTCACCTAAGTATGTAAAATCCTACCGAGTGGTGATCAATCCTCCCACTCGGGGGCTTAGCTGCAGTCCAGTACTCGCCTAAGTTTGTAAAATCCTACTGAGTGGTGAGCAATCCTCCCACTCGGGGGCTTAGCTGCAGTCCAGTACTCGCCTAAGTTTGTAAAATCCTACCGAGTGGTGAGCAATCCTCCCACTAGGGGGCTTAGCTGCAGTCCAGTACTCGCCTAAGTTTGTAAAATCCTACCAAGTGGTGAGCAGTCCTCCCACTCGGGGGCTTAGCTGCAGTCCAGTACTCGCCTAAGTTTGTAAAATCCTACCGAGTGGTGAGCAGTCCTCCCACTCAGGGGCTTAGCTGCAGTCCAGTACTCGCCTAAGTTTGTAAAATCCTACTGAGTGGTGAGCAATCCTCCCACTCGGAGGCTTAGCTGCAGTCCAGTACTCGCCTAAGTTTGTAAAACCCTACCGAGTGGTGAGCAATCCTCCCACTCGGAGGCTTAGCTGCAGTCCAGTACTCGCCTAAGTTTGTAAAATCCTATCGAGTGGTGAGCAACCCTCTCACTCGGGGGCTTAGCTGTAGTCCCGTACTCGCCTAAGTTTATAAAATCCTACCGAGTGGTGAGCAATCCTCCCACTCAGAGGGCTTAGCGCAGTCCAGCACTCGCCTAAGTTTATAAAATCCTTGTCCGCAAGGATGTTGAGGTGTAGGTCGACCACGGCCCTCTTCTCCGAGCTATGCCACAAGTACAACATACGCTCCATCCTTGTCCTCAAGGACGACGAGGCGCGGGTCGACCACGGTCCTCTTCTCCGAGCTACGCCACAAATACAACGTACGCTCCATCCTTGTCCGCAAGGACGGCAAAGCGCAGGTCGACTGCAGCCTTCTCCTCCGAACTACGCCACATATACAATGGAGCAGACCCCAAAAGCAATCGCATGTATGCTCAAAAGCAATTCGGATAAATCCTAAAGTTCCAGGCAGCAAATCAAAAGTATTCAAGCATCAAGCCCGAAGGAGTTTAACGGTTACAACAATCACTCGACATTCCGAGGCAAATTTAAGATAGATTCAAATTTCGTAAGTTTGTTCACTCGGCAGGAGGAGGGCTGGCAGGTTTGACGAATTCGTCCAAGTCGATCCCATCCGCGATCCGAGTGGCAGCAGCGATGAAAGTCTCCATAAAGTACTGGAAGTCATTCCTTTTGGTGTTAGCGATCTTGATCGCCGCCAGCTTGTCTTCACGAGCTTCCTTAAAGTGGACTCGCACCAAGGACAGCGCCACATCAGCACCACACCGGGCGGAGGATTTCTTCCATTCTTGCACTCGATCAGGGATCTCGTCGAGTCGAGCCATCAGAGATTCCAGGTCATTTTGAAGCGTCGCCCTTGGCCAGAGCAATGAGTCGACTCGTGAGACTGCCACCTTCAGACGTGCGAGGTAACTTGTGACGCTGGCAACACGAGACTCCAGTCGGAGCACGTTCATGGCAGTTTTGTCACAAACTGGAGAAGCGATAGGGTCCAAACCCGTCTTGGCCCTTCCGGTTTCCTCGTCAAAGTCTCGACAGAATTCTGCAGTCAAAAAAATTTGTGAGTCGACTGGACAGGATTCATTTGCAAGCATCAACACAGTCGGTTTAAAAGGAGTACCTTCCAGCATGAGATAGAGCTTCTTGGCAAGAGTTCTCAGATAAGCTTCCGTGTCATTCCTCTTGTGGACCGCAGATTCTAGCTTTTCATTCAGGACAATTTTATCCTTCTTCAGACGACTCACTTCTCGGTTAGACTCGTTGAGACAGGACTTCAGCTTGTTCACCTCCCCTTCCAACGCTCCGACTGAAGCCAGCTTCTGGTCTGCAAGGGCAGTCTTATCCTGGGCTTCCTTCTGTGCAGCTGCAAGGTCCGAGTCCTTTTTCTCTAGAGCCAACTTCATTTTCTCTGCAAAAGAAGCAATCGGATCAAACAAGAGATCGAAGAAATATTTTAAAAGACGATCGACGTGAACAGTCGTCAGGCAGTTACCTTCCATAGCAGCAGCTTCATCTTGAGCTTTCTTCAAATTCTGTTGGGCCAGCTCCAAGTCGAGGTTGAGTTGCCTCTGCTTCTCCTCAAGTTCAGCAAACATGGAAATGAGAGTACAAGATTTCTGCAGGAGGCAAAAGACGTGTCAATCGACAAGATCAAAGGTTATTTACTTTCGAGTGAATAAAACTTAAAGAGTTCACATAGACCTCAGCCGACTGCACACAGTCGACTGCGGTCTTGGGGACTACACCCAGCGGGTGCACTTGGCGTGCCCCCGCTGATTCAGACCCAACTCGATCGGTCCGCCTGGGTCAAGTAAAAAAAACTATTCAGACCCCAGTCGACTTCCAGCAGTCGACTGCGGTCTAGGGGACTACACCTAGTGGGTGCACTTAGCGTGCCCCCACCGGTTCAGATCTCATTCGACCGGTCCGCCCGGGTCGAGTGGAAGAAAAGAAAGGAAGAAAGAACTCAGACCCCGGTCGACTGCCAGCAGTCGACTGCGGTCTCGGGGACTACACCCAATGGGTGCACTTAGCATGCCCCCACCAGTTTAGATCCTACTCGCCCAGACCGAGTGAAGGAGCGCAAATACCAAAGACAATGAAACACCCAGTGGGTGTACAGATTCGGTGCAAACAACAGGAGATTGTATGGAAGAAAATATTTCGGGTAGCATATCCTAATAGAACAAGGTCAGTCGAAAGTCTACTTACTTGGACATTGGCCCGGAGAGCAGCGCTGGCATCGTAAGCAGCCTGGCTATTCTCATGCACTATCTTCATCCGCTCCATCATCACGTTAGCCTGACGGATGGCTTCCGCAGCCGCATCCGACTGGTTTGCCGGAACAGGGTAGCTGGTGAAGAAGGGGGTAGACGACCCAGGTGCAGCAGCTTGGAGCTCCGAGGCGGGAGATTGGACGACTAAAGGAAACACTGGTATAGTCGACGGTGCGGGGCGCTCACTCGACAAGGGTACATCGAAAGTTACAGAGGCCCCGCCCACGTCTTCAGATTAACTTACGGTTGGTGTTGTTGTTGGTCCCTGCTAAGACGTCTTACCAGCCGCGACCTTTTTGCTCTTTCTGGGCCTGGGAGCCACGTCTTCGTCATCATCTGGGAGATCGATGATGTTGGGTGGAGCTGCAGAGAAGTTCAGTCGACCCCAAGTGAACCGCTAGAATTCAATCGACCAAGTAATCAAGAACAAGATCGTAAGAGTTTCTACCTGGGTTGGAGGTAACCACATCTTCCATCTCCTCGTCTCAGTACTGTTAGGAAGAGGTTCCTGATGTAGCAGCACTGCAAATGTCCGCACTCAGTCGGTTACGTTCTGTTGCTCGAATCGACGAAAAGAACAGGTCAGATGATTACCCGGAGATGGTGGGGATGGTCACTTTGATTCTGGGCAAAGCCTTCAATGGTTTGGAGGAGGTGGCCTTCGATGCTTTTGGCGCAGGAGGCGGCACAACCTTGAGCTGCTTTGGAGCCTTCTCAATCGGCGCTGGGGAAGACGTCCGAGGGCGCTTTGAAGTTTGCCCAGTCGGCGCGGTCGCCAGGACCGGGGTGCTCGCCGGGTCGTGAGAATGCTTGGATCTCCTCTCTCTGCGAGGGGGCGAGTCGACCTCTTCGTCATCACTCGAGTCGTTGCTCTCCTCGTCCTCCTCTGCATCCGAGTGCCACTCGCCACTCTCGCCCCCGCTCGCTCCTTCCTCGATGTCTTGCTCCTGCACTCCATTGGGCATCGAGTACATATCAATGAGAGCCTAAAAGGACAATGAGCAAAGGAAATACTGTCGACCATCAACAAGGTGTCACACAGTGAATCGAGAAGATACTTGGCAAAGCAGAATCATACCTGTTTCGGCTGGCGCGAGTGGTCGAATGGAATCACCCTCCTAGACCCCCGGGGATTGTCTTTGTTGCTGGTGATTCCCCTCAGCCACTTCTCCACCGTGTCTTCGCTGATGTCCTCCGGGTGGATCTGAGTGGAGTCCTCGAGTCCCGAGTACATCCACATCGGATGGTCACAGGCCTGAAGCGGTTGGATGCGTCGACTAAGAAAGACCTCCAGCAGGTCCATCCCAGTCACCCCGTCGCGGACAAGTTGGATGACCCGCTCGACCAACGCCTTGATTTGCGCCTTCTCTTCCGGGATCACCCTCAAGGAGGAGGGCTTCTCCACTCAAGCCAGGGAAAAGGGGGAAGTCCAGTCGACTGACCCGGGGTCAGTTGGTCCTTACAGTAAAACCAAGTCGACTGCTAGCCCCGGACCGAGTCGGGAAGGATCATCGCTGGGAAGGTACTCTTGTTCCTCATCTGGATCACATGGCCCCCGCACATCTGGATCATGTGTGTCCTTTCATCACTCGAATTGGCCTTCTTGACCGACTAGGAGCGACAGGTGAATATGTGTTTGAAGAGACCCCAGTGCGGTCGACAACCCAAGAAATTTTCGCACATTGACACAAAGGCAGCCAGATAAACTATGGTGTTTGGAGTGAAGTGGTGGAGTTGAGCCCCGAAGAAGTTCAAAAAGCCACGAAAGAAAGGATGGGGAGGCAAAGAAAACCCGCGGTCGACGTGAGTGGCGAGGAGAACGCACTCACCCTCCCGCGGCTGCGGCTCTGTCTCGTTCCCCGGGAGCCGCGCCGATTCGTGGGGGATCAGTCCCCCCTCCACCAGGTCGTCGAGGTCGTCCTGGCTGATCGTCGAGCGGATCTAGTCGCCTTGGATCCAGCCCGGCGACAGGCCGGATCTTGACGAGGATCCGCCCCGGCTGGTCCTCTTGCCCTTCACCTTCGCGGTCGTCTTCTTCGCGCGCTCCAACGCCATCGTCTTCTCTTTTCCCATGGCGGCGGATCGAGTCTGAGCGAGGTTGCGACGCAGAGAACGGAAGCGGGCGCGGCGGAGAAGTCTGAGGAAGAAGAAAGAGAATGAGGGCGCACTATTCAAAGGGCCGGTCCGGTGTATTTTATAAGGTCATTCCCGAGTGACTGACTTGTAGGCCCAGACGATCTAAAAAAATCCCGCAACAGTCGCGCGCGTGATACGTGGCGAAAAAGGTGGCGCGGGGATCGAGGCGACCTGCCTAATCCGTCCCGATTACCACGGCCTTGCCCGTCCGGCGCGCTTCACAAAATTCGAATCCCGCGAAATCCGCGGAGAGCAGAGCAACTTGCCAGACGGAAAACATCCTCCACATCGTCATTCAGAACTCTACCGTGAATGTTCACTCAACAAAAACTAAGAATGGACCAAGGCGACTGAAAAAGAAGTTGATGGTATCCCCTCAGTTCATTGATCCAGAGCAAGATATACTCATAGCACGAAGAATGAGTCGGAAGTGTTCTCAACTCCTTCCTCACTCGAACCCTGATCCATTCGGGGGCTAATGACGAAGCTATGTACCTAGGGTAGGGTCATGGATCTGATCAAGATACCCTCCCCAAGGACATCCCTTAAAGAACCAGAAGCAGTTGAAGAAAAATCATCGTCCACTCGACCATAAAGCCATGTACCACTCGACTACCAGAAGACTAAGAGCCACTCACTCTGCAATGGTCGGGATTTAAGACATAGCTTTAATGGTCATTTATGTACTTTTATTACAGGCGTTATCAGTAACGTCTCTACCTTTATGTACCTTAAACCCTTTGTAACTGAGGGCGGGAGGGGTCTGACGAACTCTATATAAGCCACCCTCCTCCTCAGGGACAAGGGTTTTCACCCCCTATAACTCACACGCGTATAATCCAGTCAACCGCCTCCGGGCTCCGAGATGTAGGGTTGTTACTTCCTCCGAGAAGGGCCTGAACTCGTAAAACTCGCGTGTACAACTCCTCCATAGCTAGGATCTTGCCTCTACATTCCTACCCCCCATTCTACTGTCAGGCTTAGAACCACGACAGCGGGTGACAGGTCGAACCCTTGCGCCGCTTGTCTGGTGCCTAGCTGTCGCCCTTTCATTATGACTAAAATAATTGAAAAGGACTCTAACATATGAACCAACTTATGTAAATACCGCAACAGAATAACATTGCGATTTTCAACCTTGTTTAACGAGTTGCTCATATATACGAATTTAAGAATTTCCCAAGATATTTTTTGACCTTGTTGCGACAAACAAGGTGTTGGTCTTTCTTTATCTCACTCTAGCAGCCACTGTGTACCCTTCTATCTTCCTCGGAAAGGTAGAAAAGATCATTTAATCACAATATTAGTCAAGAAGAATAAATTCTTGATTCTTGGTAATTATGTATAGCAAATGTTATACTAATTCTAGGATATTGAACAAGTTAAGGAAACCTATAATTGCACTATTCAGCCTAATTGCATCCCTTGCATGTTATACTAATTCTGGGATATTGAACAACTTAAGGAAACCTATAATTGCACTATTCAGCCTAATTGCATCCCTTGCATACATAAAAGTTGCGGCTAAAGTAATACATAACATAAAACAGAGAAGTGCATGCCAGTTGGTGAGGAAAGTTCTGGATTTTTAATAAAAGGGCCGCATGCATCATCATGATGCAGAGGCCGGGGGTATACCTCCATTTCCAAAAAAAGTTGGTGAGGAAAGTAATTTGGAATATATGGTGCATAACATCTTCTTGTTATGTAAAATTCTTCAGTGGCCCTATAGCATAGCATAAATATACATGCATGATTGCTCTGGTGTAGATCATAACATCTAATAGGAGAAGAGAAAAATGTTAGTAGACATGCTAAAACAAAAGTTGATTGCATTAGATATTTCTCAGTATATTATAATTTGCGGTATCTTACATTGCATATCAAGTGGTGAACAGAAAAATGATGCCAAAAAAAAGTTGGTGAGGAAAGTAATTTGGAATATATGGTGCATAACATCTTCTTGTTATGTAAAATTCTTCAGTGGCCCTATAGCATAGCATAAATATACATGCATGATTGCTCTGGTGTAGATCATAACATCTAATAGGAGAAGAGAAAAATGTTAGTAGACATGCTAAAACAAAAGTTGATTGCATTAGATATTTCTCAGTATATTATAATTTGCGGTATCTTACATTGCATATCAAGTGGTGAACAGAAAAATGATGCCAATGATCTACAAACAAAAAATATTCGCAAGCCAAAAACTTATACAAATTTATTGAAAAGGGATTGTACTTGCCCAAAATTTAAATGATATAGACACAATAGAGGTAGCTAATACAATGACAACAACCAACATGTGGTATCCCCTTTCTCAAAAGATATTCCCATGGGGAAAAAAACTCTGAAGTATACGGCAAATGCATATGTATCCTAGCTGAATCTCCAGCAGAATATATCCCGGTTTACTGATGAAAGCAGTTGTATATCAATGAAGTACAAAGCCTACAAAGCACACCCTGCATGTACTAACTCTAGCTAGTACGGCAAATTTGTAAAACTATCAATCTATAAGGAAGAGTCATCATGGTCAAGTGCTAACTCCATTGTCCACTCTGCTGAAACTATTCCCCGGTGGCATAAAAATAAATATTGTCAAGATGACTGCCGAAACTGAGTTATGGGAAGAAATAATGAAAAACAAAACATACCTTTTATGGACAATTGCATAGTCTGTTCACACAATAAACCTTTCTGCTAATTGTCAAAAATATCAAAGTCTTTCCTAAGGAAATATTGTGCGGTTGTAGTGATCAGTAGAAGTTAAAAGCAGCAACACCACCGGGGTTACAGATCACAAGAAAAAAGCTCATAATTTGAAAAAAAAAATGTTTTTCCTCAGGCCAACCCTGCAACTCGTTAGTTATAAGCACATCAGATTTTCTTAGAAATATGTATTGAAAAGTACAAATTATAAAATCCAAATTAGCCATCAAGGCTACTGTTCTTTTTTGCTAGAATTTGAGTGCAGTCATCACTATGCAGAGAGAAAAGATAAGAAAAGTAGGATGCATATACTCACATTTAAAGTTGTCATCCCCTACACGATTAATTTGGCCTAAGTGCTCCATTCCACTCCGGCATTGTTCACTAATTCTTTATTTGGAGTGCACCGATCTAGCTAGCTTATGTCGTCAACGTTGCTTGCGACCATATGTAATCAAAGGTAAAACTGAAAATTCAGTGAGAAGCAGAATAAGGAGAAGTGAAGAACCACAGAGGGGCGAGTAAAAAAGACCGGATCTAAATCTTGTAACTTGCCATGCACAGGTCCTTCATGTCATTTTTTCCGATGGACCATCAATCCCGAAGACACCACCACATCGTACTGGTAGAGAGAGCAAGATCTAAATACAACTATCCATCAGTTCAACCTATGAGGATGGTACTCATGAGTCATGCCATGGGCGTGGGGTCCTGCCGTCCTGGTACCATATGGCTTCGGATGCTGAGCAGAGGACATGGTTCAGCGGACTGGACGTAGCCGTTGTCCTCCTGAGCGTCATGGAGAAATACATACAGAGCAGCATGCCGATCTCCCTCAACGTGAGCTTCCCCCCCCACCCCCCCAGTCGACATCATGGCCATGCGGTGTGGAGGAGCTGTGCTTGTGGCACCGAAGCCCGGACGCATGCAACAGGCGCTGAACCCCCCTGAGGAAGCCGATCCCGTCCACCTCCGCCAGCTATGCATCTGACGCCTGCCACAACAAACTGCTAGAGAGTAGGGCTAGGTTTCCTCGGGTGAGGAGAAAGAAGAAGGAATTTTTTAGAAGAGCCATCCTTTTGTGTTAGAAAATCGGGAATATATAGATATTAGGGAAGTAAAAAGAGCACGCAATAAAAACTGAAACAGGAGGAAGGAAAGGAATCAGTGGGAGAGAAAATCGCCCAGATCGATCGATGGCGTTAGGAGGAGGGAACAACGAAGTATAAACCTCCCTTGAACACGTGATTTTTTTCGGGGGTTTTCTCCAACGGTTTTTACTGGAATAGAAAAATCGGGATCTGTGGCGAGATCGTACCAGAGATCGAAGGGAGAGGGATTGCTTTATTTCCTTCAAATACGTTAGTTGTTTCCTGAAAATCTATTATTTGTTTCCTAAAGAGAAGGATTGGTTGATTTGAAAATTTAGGAAAGTTAAATAGGTATTTTTTGTACGTCAGGAAAGTGTTGATTTGTAATAAAAGATGAAGAGAAAAATAAATAGATTGATAAAAAACCAGCATGGAGGGGGTGGTGGGAGGTGGGAGGAAATAAAAACGGAGAAAGTTAAGACCGGAGATACCAGACTATACTTTTTGTCTCTTTTGTCCTTTGCCCCTCATCGGCTTTGGGCTTGGAGCTGGGGGTTTTTTGGCGCTTGACTCCCCCTTGACCTTCACCTTCATCTGACCCCGTCCGCACAAAGGCCACTGGAATTTGCAAGGGAGACCTAGAATTTTCTTTCTCGATATATACAATGGTAGTATACTCGGAAATCCGTTGGTTGGTGCTCATGGTATATGTGTTACTTATCTTATATATTCCTTTCATTTCATAATGTACTGTGTTTACATTTTTTTAAGATTTAAATTTGATCATAAATTAAATTTTGCTCCCGCTGCAGTCATCCATATTGGTTAAATTTATGGTCAAATTTAAATCTCAAACAGCACACGGCTCAATATAGGGAGTATATGCCAGGTAGGATCAATACTAATATGAAAGTGAGGAAAAAATCATGAGAAATATATAAGTTAGAAGCTTGGGTTGGCGCGTTGCAATCAATCAAATTTATTTATACGCTATCTTACTAAATTAAGACACGTGTCACTATATGTTTAGTAATATCTACTTCCTTTGTTTCATATTAACCGATGCTTAAACAGATGTATCTAGCATTAAAATACACTTAGATACATCCATTTCAGCGACATTTAATATGGGTCAGAGGGAGTAGTTATTAAAGATAAATTAGGAACAACTCATTTATAAATTATTTTCTTTCCTTCTATAGATTAGGCTAGCGGGTTTAAAATAAGACTATCTTATTAATCGTTGTATATTTCCTTAATATGTATGTGTATGTAGCGGATCAAATTACACACCATAATAGCTTCTGTATTTTACCTCATAAATAAATATTATTTAGAAAGGAAAAATGGTAGCCACCATAAAAGAATAAAACAATCACGCACGACACATCGTATAAATTATAATTACTCAAAACCATATTAGTCGTCTTCTTTCGATTGTTGGCGGCTCGCCGCAACTTGAAAATCATAATAAAAGAAAGAGATCATCACCATACAATGCTTTGAAGATCACAAGAGCCACTCGATCACTAGCAACTAAATCTAATAGACAACGAGGAAACATTGATTAGGCATCACCCCCGCACATCACATGCTTATAATCCTTCAGCGTCAATTCAGAGGGTTCGAAAAACCGGATCTTCCCCTAGAACAAACGGACAAAGAAGTCGAAATAGCGGCATCAAGAGCTAGACAACAGCTTACCTTCATTGACACATCAAATGTCAAGATTCAGAAAGAGCACACCGATCTGATAGCATTTATGCTTAGACCACTTATGTGCCCTTCGTTGATGCCAAATCAGACAACATCGAAGTAGAGAGAGAGGCTGAGAGACCTTATCTGTACACACCAACGCCGAGACCACCATATTAATGCTGAAAGGAATTAAAAATCAAAGGAAAACAAAGACATACAAAAATTAAGAACAACAAGAGGGGCAGGTCTCCAATCCTCTAGTTGCTGATGAAGCCGCGCATAGAAGATAGGAGAGGGACCAAGCCTATAGCATGGAAGTAACCCTACGCGGTTGCTCTCTTTCTTCTCCTATGAGAGTTCATGCAAGCAAGTAGTTTGTCGTGTTGAATTTATATATATTTTTAAGAAAACACTCAAAAGCATCTATTATCTTATATCCATTAGGTAAAATAATGGCCAATAGTCCAATACATAGGAAACAAGACATGTCATGAAACGACTGGTAAAAGTAAATTTACATTGAAATATATACTAGACATGTTCTTTTTTTGATTGGTTGGATGGTAAACATGGTTCAACTGTTTCCACCTTGACAACCTTTGTGTGTTTTCTTCACCTTGTCTTGGCTACTAGTTTTTTCGTATTCGGAGGCTCGTGTCATGTAACAGGCAATTTAATGGTAAATGTTTCAAATTGGTGAGCGCTCCATCGCTTCTATCACTCGCATCCATTGCTTGCCACCTCTCTCATCCCATGCATCCCACAGACCACCCTGAAAGGATCGAGAAGAGGGATCTAGAGGGGGCTGATTAGACCCTCAGCAATTAACTGGCAATTTTTAAGCTTTTCAAGTTAGAGTGAATTTTAGCACAAGTTTAGGCATTCACAATACATTTTAAGCAATCATGACAAGAATATGAGCAGCGGAAAAAGTAAAGCATGCTAATTGCAAGAAAGTAAAGGGATGGGATTGGAGTGTGCAAACGCAATGAAGACACGGAGATTTTTGGCGTGGTTCTGATAGGTGGTGCTATCATGCGTCCATGTTGATGGAGACTTAAACCCACGAAGGGTAACGGTTGCGCGAGTCCACGGAGGGCTCCACCCACGAAGGAAACAACCTTGTCTATCTCACCATGTCCATCGCCCACGAAGGACTTGCCTCACTCGGGTAGATCTTCACGAAGTAGGTGATCTCTTTGCCCTTACAAACTTCTTGGTTCAACTCCATAATCTTGACGGAGGCTCCCAAGCGACAGCTAATCAATCTAGGAGACACCACTCTCCAAAAGGTAGTAGATGTTGTGTTGATGATGAACCCCTTGCTCTTGTGCTTCAAATGATAGTCTCCCCAACACTCAACTCTACTCTCTCTCTCTTAGATTTGGATATGGTGAAAAGATGATTTGAGTGGAAAGCAACTTGGGGAAGGCTAGAAATCAAGAATCTTGTGGTAGGATTAGAATATCTTGATCTCAACACATGAGTAGGGGGTTCTCTCTCAGAAAATGTATGCTGGAAGTGTAGGCACGTTCGGATGGTTCTCTCGCATATGGAGAAGGGGTGGAGGGGTATATATAGCCTCCACACAAAATCCAACCGTTACACACATTTGACCCAACTTGGTGAGACCGAATAGATGAACTCGGTAAGACCGATTTAGTTCAAAATGTGAATGTTCAGAATCTCGCTGGGACCGACTGGAACAACTCGATGGGACCGATGTGCTAGGGCTTAGGGTAAACATAAACTCGGTGGCACCGATTGCATCAACTCAGTGAGTCCGAAGTGAAGCAATAAGGCAACAGAGAAAATGTCAAGCCAAGCCAGTGAGACCGATCGCTATTTCAGTGAGACCGAAGTAATTGCAACAGGCAACAAAGACTTGGCAAGGCTATTTCGGTGAGACCGAGATCCGTATCAGTGTGAGCGAACTATTAGGATTTCTAGCAGTGGCTATGTCATATGAACTCAGTGGCTCCGGATAGGATGAATCGGTGGGGCCGAGTTGGAGTTTAGGGTTTTGACATATTTGAAATGAGAAAGTGGTTGAGGGCTTTGGAGCAATATAACTAAGCATTTCGAGCAAGTAGACCATTAAGCAACACATCATCCCCTTTTAATAGTATTGGCTTTCCTATGGACTCAATGTGATCTTGGATCACTAAAATAGAAATGAAGAGTCTTGAGATTTATCCAATGCATGTCCTTGACACCTAGAAAGGGGTTCCACATCCTATTTTCCTTTCCACGCCATTGTTGAACTTGTCTGAAATACTCTAGATAAAGGCATTAGTCCAACAAGAGATATGTAGACATTAATTACCAAAATCACCCAGGGAGCAATTGTGCTTTCACACCCTTACTTTGTCCTTATTCTTGTAGGAAGCCTCTAAGCCACTTGGCTATGCTCCTGTGCACAACCCTATCATCTCCTTTGTCCTCTACGACACCTACTTGCTCCTTCACTGCAACAAGGCTTACTTGCAGCTACGGAGAGGGCCATCTTCTACCTCCATGACCTCACACATGTGGTTCTCCATCCTGTGATTTGGCAAGCCGAGTTCTTGCAGGAGGGGGTGTCAGCATTCTACAAACATTGATGTATATGATGCGAGGTTGCTGGCATAGCACAAGTTTCGTATGAGGGACGGTCGACAATGTTGCAAGGGGCAGACTCATGCTACTGGGAGTGGAAGACACATGCAACAGTGAGCCCGGGCGAATGTGCTGCAAAAGAAGGTGGTGATAGCTATTGCAAGCGTGGAAACACATGCAATTTCTGCTGCGTGCAACAGTGTCTACGAGGGATGGCGAGAGGAGAGGGATGAATGTGCAGAGTTGATCCAATGGCTCATGGTGATGCAATTAGGCGATGTGAGAGACAGTCTGTCGTCCTCCACATTGTTATCCAAATTTGATTAGTCCCTATTTTTAGATCCAGCATTTAATTAGCTCCTTTTTCTAGAAACATAAATTAATAACTAGTTCCTAGCTAGATGGATTATCCGTTCACATGGATATGCTCACTCATAAGTTCATGGTCAATGTACAACACTAGGAGTGTATTTTTTACATGGTGACGTGTTGAGTGGAAATCTGAAAAGACGAGTTATTTTATACATGTTTATTCAAGCTTGTCTGTACGCTTCACTTTGTATATGTGATAAGGCCGCCAAATATACTATAAATTTGGTGTGGCAAGGTAATCATATGGAAAAAGGGTACTTTGGTGTTTTGGAAGAATTGATGCTAAGCTCATACCTAGACGAAAACATAGCTTTGTTTGACAATAATACGACTTTATTTCTCAGACAATAGATAGGTCATTTACAAGCAAATGAAAAATAGAGTCTGGAGGGGTAGAATCCCAAAGTGAGGAAGCTTGATAACTGAAGCAAAGCTTTGCTAAATAATCTGCTATCTCGTTTGCTTCACGAAAGCAATCATCATACGAAACTGTCCCAAAATCATTAGCAAGGTTATGACATTTCCTTATTGTCACAACTTCAAGGCTGAAGTAGTCGTCATGCTACAAGGTTTGCACTGAAAATGTACTATCTGATTCAACAATCACTTAGGTACCTCTGACGTTTGCTGCAAGATAGAGCCCGTTATGAATAGCACTCAATTCTGCACAATCAACATTGTTAACACGTGGTAAAAAATAGTTAGCTGCAGCCAGAAAATTCCCTTATCATCACGTGCGACAGCCCCTGTGGCACCCGATTGAAAATCATGATGAACTACAATGTCCACATTGACCTTAATGAAACCATGAGGTGGTCTCTTCCACATATGATCATGCTTTCGAACTGTTTGATTGGGAGTCGCTACACCTATAAAGTTTCTGGTCAATACTCTGATAGAAACTATGACCAGGCGATTGGATAGTCTCACCCTTCACAAATTGGCGCAGTTGCCACCCTATATACCTCGCTGCAACGACAATCAGCTCCACCATTGGCAGGTCTCCACGGTTTGCTTGGTTTCTTTCTAAATTTTCATAGCAGCAGAACTCGAGTGATCTTCCATCACTACCTTCATAATGACTTCCTCCAAGCCTAGAGCAGCCTAAACTTTCAGAGATCTAGTGCAAGTGAACAAGCAATGTTGTCCATCCTCCAACCCGATTTTGCATATCGGGCTTTAGCCAGTAATAGGAAGGTGACTACCTAGCACGTCGTAACCTGAAAGTACTCCACTCAGTACCTTCCATACAAAATGTTTGACTTTACCAGGGACTATTAGGTGCCATGTATCCTTCCGAATTTCATCTAGTTGAATGCTTCCGGCACCAACAGTAAGTAATGTTCGTTGACCATATTGATAATCAAACTCCACATGATATGAAGATCACACTGAGAACAATCCAGACCTTGTGTTGTCCATGCAACAAAGTCCTCTACAATATCAACTTGAAGAGGGATTTGCAGAATTCTATTGACATCCACTGAGCTAAAAACGGAACATATGAGTTCCTCGTCCCATTGATCAGTATGTGGGTTGATCAATGCCTCGACCTTCGGTAGTAAGGTTTGTCCCTTTGGTGTGATCACCTTCCTTGAAGCACTAGACGGAATCCAAGGATCTTTCCAAATATTTATCTTTGAGCCATTCCCAATTAATAGGACCCTCCATCTTAGATAATCGCATGGCTAGTATTACTTTTCTCTCTTGAAAGGTAAGATATGGACAACAATCCTGTAGGGTTAATATGGACTTTCCCCTTTATACAAATAAGGAAGGAAATTATTATGTCATTAAAGCATGGTGCTAAAGTAGGAAATATATCATGGACAGTGCTAAAACTTCCACATCGTTTTCTACATGGTAATTATTATTTTTCGAGCCTGGTTGTATTCTTTTATAAGATTTTATAGTTCCCCTTCACCGTAAGGCACCTAGTAACAAGTTCTCCTCCATTCCAAACTCTACCGGCCAGCTCGAAGATTCTGCTTTCCTTTGCCTGTCGCTCTAGCGATGGTATACGCTTGTATGAATTAAATAAATATTCCAAAATAATGATACAAGAACAGTGTAAGTTTGTATCTCTTGGAAAACTGTGATGAATAGAAAAAGGGAAAAAGATCCTATGTAATAATAAGGCACACCTAGTGCATATGAAAATCATGAATGTTTAGTGAAGATGTTATCCAATAATAACACATGTCTATTGTATATTGAAGTCATGCGTGCCTATTATATATGGAAGTAAAACAGACAAATCCATCTTGTGTCTCCTTTAAACACACTGTTGAACCCCTCCCCCACACGCAAAAAACACTGTTGAAAAGAGAGGGTAAAAGATCATTTCAACATTCCTCTTTTGAAAGAATAGTTTCTAATGAAAGGACGGTTCAGATTAAATATCAATCTTACCTCCTAAGAGGAACCATCTTGATAAAAGTGAAAAAGCTTAGCAACAATGGCTAAACACCTATGCACTAGGGGGTTTATTTGCTAAGCCTTTCATTCACTTACAATCTCATTTAAGCACCTATGGATTGCAAGAGGCCTAGAGCGTGTGGCGAGGGATGCAAATTCAGGGTGTTTGGTTCGCATCCACGCCACCTCACGCCTAGCCTGGACGCTGCCTGAAATATGCCTGGTACTTGTTTTGTTTTTGTCCTGAGAGAAAGAGTGCATGCCTGGCCTGCCTGGCGAAGAGTTTTGATTAGCTTGGTCAAGTGGAATAAAAAAAGAGGAAAACATGCGTGACCCCGGCAGTGGGATTAGCCTGGTCCCAGGCGTCCAGTATCTTTTGCCTGGACCACGCCGCAGCATGCCTGGCTCCCGCTTAAGGTTTTTTAGTTGCTATATGACGCAGCAGCAGGGCAGCAGCATGCTAGGGACAAACCAAACACCCGGATGCTAGGCTACCTTGACAGGCACAAAAAGTTCACCTCACCAGGCCGACGCCAGGCATGGAAATTTTCCAGGCAAGGAGCCCAGGGAGTGAACCAAACTAGCCCTTTGTCTTGGTAGGTGTGCCTATACTGTGGGAGCATGCACATTTACCTGTCAACTTCAGAAGCGAAAGAGATGATAAAAAATACACAAGGAGTACTTGCATAGTTTAGTACTCCTTCCATAAACTAATATAAAAATGTATTGATCACTACTTTAGTAATTTAAACATTCTTATATTAGTTTACAGAGGGAGTATCTCCCAACAATGTTGCCACACATAGTACCTGAGCTTAGAATCCGCACAACGCAACGCTCCGTCCAATGTGAGTCAAGCCAGTGTCCATATATAAATATAAAGATGGCAACCCCAGATCGGGTCGCTTGGTGTGAATGAATTGACAGACTGGGACACGCAAAAGCCAAACCTAACCAGATGACCATTAGCTAGGCTAGGCTAAAGCGACCTGCGGTACATATTCTCAATCGATCGGAGTCGCCAAGACGTTGTGTTGTGTGATTGAATGCACTGTTTCACTGCTGTGGGTACTTCATACGGACTGGCCAGCCAGTGCAGTGCTATCCTGTTTGGCCTGGGATCTGGGGCGTCGTCCTCCGGGAGAATGATCACCAACAGGCGCGTTACAATCGGTGTGCCCACCCCGCTCCCTCGAAGACGAGCAGAAATTGGCCACCGGTGCTATTCGTCGACGCTCTTGGACGAAAGTCGAGAATGGCCATGCTTTCGACCTCACTGCGACGTGGTGTAGGCCGGAATTGGAAAGCCGGGACCTTCTGTGCTTTCGACATCGAGTGCGCTGAAGTTTCCGTGAAACTTCCCTCCTTCCCGTGTTCAAAATAAACCGTACTGCACCTCACAGGGAGAGGATCTGGGGGCTCTGGCATGTCTGTGGGAGCACGCAGACCATGTCTCGTGATTTAAAAATTTGATTAATCTTTGCATGATCTTTTAGCCCTTCAATTTTTTTCTCGAATATGCACGAGGGTGCATATCATATATTAAAGAAGAAGGGCAAAAGAATGCTGTCGGCGTTCTGGGAACGGGGGTTCCCAGACTTGCCTGCCCGCGGCCTGCGGCGTGGCTCAAAAGGGGGCCCAACACGGCCCATCTTCACCCTCGCGAGGGGCTAAGCCTCGCGAGGCGGACGACGCGAAGCTTCCTCAGGCACGGCCTCATCAGGCTGGCTCACGAGGAGGCGGAGAGATCAAGGCGGGGTACCTCACGAGGTGCCCATGACGCAAGCCATGACAACTCAGGGCGCCAGGCGGGTGCCAGCCCGCGCAGCGTCCTCCTTTCCTCTTTGGTGCAAAGGGGGCAAGCGCAGCCGCGGAGTACCGAGGCATCAGGCAAAGGTTGCCATTTCGGTGCAACGAGACCAAGAGCAGGAGGACTACGAGACGGAGGTCACCGTGGAGCCCAAGACGGCGTCATCACCAGAGCTTTGCACAGGCGAAGACTACTTTTGTCAGGATAGCTGATACTTGCTGTCCCCCTTCAAATTAGCCCGCCATTGTTGGCTCCCTTCCCGCTCAATATTTGGGAAGAGGACCAGGGCCTCTATAAATAGGACCGGCCACCCACACAGCAAGGGGGGTCGGTCAGAGCAGAGAGAGAGAGAGAGAAAGGTGGCTGAACTGCTCCCAGCAGTTCATCGCCTCAGCCAAGAACAGACCCTCGCGAGGCTGTTCTTCCTTGTATTGTTCATCATCATCAGCCCAAGAGGCAATCCACACACCACACACTGGAGTAGGGTATTACACCACAACGGTGGCCCGAACCAGTATAAACCCTGTGTCTCTTGTGTTGTTCTTTCCTTACTTTTAGATCTTAGCATGGCGGAGGGGTGTAGGTAGGTAGGAGGCGAAATCTCCGCGCGCACCCCAGTGTTCGAACCTCAAGGGTCTGCCGGAACCCGAAATCCGACATTTGGCGCGCCAGGTAGGGGTGCGCCAGAATTCTTCTTCCACCGCTCCTTGCCCCGTCGCGCCATCATCACCATGCCCGGCGACCAGGAAGGCAACCTAGACCCATGGGCGGCATGGCCCACCCGCGCAGAGCCGCTCGCCTCAGGCGACCCCATGCCCCAGGTAGCTCGTGGTCCGCAGGGCGCTGCGGGCCGCGGGCGACGCGGACAGGCTTCGACAGCTCTCACACCGCGGCAGGCATGGTCGGCAGCAAGGGCCTCCAATCACGCCGCGACCACGACACCGTACACCCGCCGGGAGCAAGTGAACTCTAGGGCCGCGCTCACGGTGGCTCGAGAGCCGCTGCAGTGCAGATTGCTGGAGGGCGGCCGCGACGTGCTGCTGGAGCGGGTGGCAGAGCTCCTGGGCTTCGCCGCCTCGGGGGCTCACCCCTTTTTCACCCAGCTCCCAGCTCCAACCCAGGGTGGCCCGCGCGGGGGCCCCGCGCGCGCCCGCGGGCTCCAAGGCTACACGAACACCAGCGAGGCTGTCAGCACCGGACCGGCGACGGCGTAGCCCCCGCTCCTGGTCCGCAAAGAAGAAGGGCTTGACGCGACCCGTGGCCCCAGTGGACAGTCGCGCTGCCACCCCATGGTAGACGCGTCAGGAAGGACCGCGTGGCGCGTAGAGCACTACGGCGTGGCCTTCGGGGTGGCGGCGCCAGAGGAATACATGCCCCTAATGATGGATCAAGGGCACTCACACGAGGGCGAGCCAGGCTCGCTCCTCAGCCCGAGCCGGGGGGATGAGGCGCCAGAAGCTGAGCCCTTCCAGGAGTCTCGGGACGGTCCCACTGGGCACGCTGGAAGCAGCGATTATCGGGTACCGCTAATTCTTCAGCAGGCATACGCTAACCATGGATCGCAGGAGGTGCAAGTTGCCGCAGCGGGCAGCTGCCCCGCTCCCACAGCCTCCTACCCCTCGGGAGGAGGACGCAGGGGGCTGCAGGAGAGGGGCAGGGATTCGACATCACCATCGCGGCGTTCGAAGCAAGGTGTTCTCAGGAGGTAGGCCCTCCACTGGGGAGGTGCCCCAGGGCCTGCCCCCGGCAGAGGACCCGTGGTCGTCGGGGGAACCGCTGGCGACCGCTCTACCCCATCGGCGGCGTCCTGGTTTCCGGTCGTCGTTGATGGCACTAGAGTGTGGCGCAAGGCGGGGCCCTCATCTGGTGATATGAAGCAAGGCCAGTACCTGTGAACAAGGCCCAGTGCCTGTGAAGCTCGCCGCCCCGTGACACTCTCACGTAATAATGAGTGGGGCTGTACACGCCCCGGAGTCTCAGGGGTGCCGGCCTCAGGCCTTGGGGCTCGCTCCCACGCCCAGTGGCAGCACTTAGCTCCGCGCTGGTGAGAAGACGTCCAAGACTAGACTAGGTGCCGGACGCGGCCTTTTGTTTGCTTTCGTTGCTCTTCCCCTTGGTTGTCACTTTTCCCCGCTGGATTCAAGTTGGATTCGAATTTGAGATTTGCGTGTGATCGGGGAGGGGTGCTTAGTCTCGTTCGAGCAATTTCTCGCGTTTTGGTTACCACCTCGCCTCAGCCGCCTCCCCTCGCGAGCCCCTCGCGAGCCGGGTCAGGCCTAGCTTGCGCGCAGCCCAGACTACCGCCGCCGCGTCCTCTTAGGAGGGTGTTTTACTGTAGATCCTACGGATTCAATCAAGGGACACTCAGGATAGCACAACCCCTGCGGGCTGCCTCAGGGCCAGCGCGGAACAAAGGTATACTAGCCGACCAGCGCGTCGCTTAAGCTAGCCACTTGGCGTGGGCGCATGGGCGATATGGCTTCTACTGATACGATAAACACGAGTTTTACATGAGGGTCCCCCTCCAAAATGCTCTCACAGTCATCAGACCAAAACCTGAGTTCTATTCATGCAGGGTAAGGAAGCAGGAACGATGTACAGTCAGTCGGACGAATCCCCCAATGCGTCCTCAGGAGCACCACCTGGGCCGTTGCTGGCGCCGCTGAACTCGCCATTGCTGTCGGCGTCGCCGCCAGCGGCGTCAGGGCCACCCATCGCGCCGCCCTCGTTGGCCGCCACGATCGCATCATCGTTGTCTGAGGCAAAGGCCCTGATAAGAGCGTCCACATTGTCCTCCACCCAGTGCGCCAGGTCGCCTCGGACAGCCTGGGGGACTGGGGCGATGGCGGCATCAAAATCAAAATGGGGATCCATGTTCCGGAGGTGACTGAAGACGCGGGAAAAGGCGCGCCTGAGCAGGGCGCGGCCCCTCTCCTCCACCAACCTGTCAGCCCTGGTCGACCGCGCCTCCAGCTGCGTCACCACATCAGTGAAGAACTGGAGATTGCCCACGTAGTTGATTGCGTGCGGCTCATCGACGGCCTCCTCGCAGATGTTGCCCAAGGCCGCGTTGGCTCTCTCCCGGAGAGTGGTGAGCATGGGGCCGTGCTCATGCTCCAAGATCCGCCGCTGACGTATCTCGTCCGCATTCTGACGCGCGACGGCCTCAGCCTCCTCCACCCGCTGGCGAAGAAGGAGCACCTCAGCCTGGGAGGCGGTTAACTCACCTCGCGCCACCTCAAGGGCGGCCCGGGAAGCATCGGCCCGCCGCACCGTCTCCTCCAGCTTGGCCCTCAAAGCGGCAGTCCTGCCTTCAGCTTCGGCCCGGATCAACCCCAGCTTCTCTTCGAACTCGTGCTCGAGGTTCAAATGCGCCATCGCCACTCGACGTCCGACCTCCTCCAGGACGCGGGCTTCCTGTGCAGCAACATCATCCTCCTCCTGCGTCACCAAGCGTTCCCTCGTCTCCAGACGCTCGTACTCGCGGGTACGTTCGGCGGCTTCCAGTGTCAGCGCCTCCTCACACTTCTGGAGCTCTGCTGAGTCGCCAGAGGCCACCTTCATCGACGCGAGGGCTGCCTCGCGCAGCTCCACCTGCTCCTCCAGCGAGTGGCACCAGGCCAGAAGCTCCCGAGCCCGCTCCTCTACAGTCGTTCGCCGCCGGTCAGCTTCCTGAGCGTCCTCAGCGGCCCGAGACCGGGCCTCCCGAGAGGCCACCAACGACGCCTTGGCCTCTGCTTCATCAAGATCACGCTCATGCCGCGCAAGGGCGATGGCGCCCTCCAGCTCGCGCCTCTCTGCAGCCAGGCGCAGGCCCTCGGCCTCAAGGTGCGCGTCTTCATCAGCAAGCTCCTCACCAAGCAGGCTCACTGCGTCAGTCGCCCTTCGAAGGAACCCTTGGCGGAGAGCGCAGTGCTCTCGAGCGCGCTCGAGCACGTCTTCCACACCATCATCCGCCCCGAGCAAGCGTCGGGGGCCACGAGTCAGCACTCCCCCTCCGGGCTGGGGGCTGGGGGCTGGCACCCTCGCGACGGCCGGGCACGCCGCGTCAGAAGCCTGGCCTGGGGCCAGCCCGTCCTCAGGAGAAGAGCGCAGGAAGCGGCTCAGCCAATCGCAGTTCACGACCAGGCGAGAGGCCCATGGCAGGCTGGCTATGCCACGAGAAGGCCCGCGAAGGAGGATCGCGAGGTGCGCGGGGCCGTGGTGCTCCTCGGGATGGTTCGCCTCTTCGATCGCCCTCACCACAAGGGCTCCGCTGCTCGGAGCGCTCGAGGACGGTGGAGGGGGCGAAGCCAAGGGGGACGGCTCCTCAGCCGTCTCCGCAAGCTCGGCTGGAAGGGGCCTGCGGAGCAAGGGTCAGTACAAGGAACAGAAGGATCGGGAGCCGGGAAAGGAAAAGGCTTACTCATCAATGGCGAAGTACTTCCTACGCTTCAGCAGGTGACAAGGGTAATCGTCGCCCAGGGCCTCCCTTCTCTTCCGGAGAGCCTCGAAGTTCATGCGGAAGCGGCCAAAGAGTTGGGCGCATGGATCAACCTTCGATGAAGACGGAGCGGCAAGGCGATCTACGGCAGGGGCACCTGCCTGGTGTGCGCTGCCAATCGCCTCCCCAAGAGACGCAGCTGGAGCCTCGGGGGCCCCAGTCGTAGGCACTGAGGGCAGCTGCTCGCCACCCTCAGCCTCAGCGGCACGGGCCCCAAGAGTTGCTTCCTCATGAGCCTCGCCCGACGCTGTCACCGCGCCGGGAGCCCCCTCGGCCTCTGGCGCCTCGTGCCTCCCTGCTCCGCCACTCGAGGATGAGTCGCCTTGGCCGACTGGTAGGGCCGTCACCACCACTGGGTTCTCGCGAGGCCCCTGAAGGCCAGCGGGGCGCGGCCCCCACTCATCAAAGACAGGCATCTGCCTCACAAAGTCGCCCCTGCTCTGGCAGAGGTACAGCAAGGCCCCTCCCTGCTGGACGCTGCCGGGGTTGGGGTCCCCAGCCAGGGTCAAGAGCGCCGTCCTCAGCACCTCAGGAGTCAGGTCCTCTTCCTGGAGCCTCATACGATCCTCGCACCCACGGAAGGCCCACATCCGGCGAGAGTGACATTGAAGAGGAGCAATGCGGCATAGCAGGAACTCCTTCACCACCTAGGGCACTGTCACGCCAAGCGACCTCAAGAGCGCGAAGCGGAGCCAGACGAAGACGAGCCGGGGGCTCTCAAGCGTCTCCTGGCCCCAGCCCGAATTGGGGATGGCAGGCGAGGTCGGCTCCAATAACAGGGGGCTGGGCACCCCTGCGTCCACATATAGCCACTGCTCGCGGAACCCGACCACGGGCAGGGGAAGCTTGAAGTCAATCCCAGAGGCCGCCGTCTCAGGCGCGGCAACGAAGCTCACACAATCCCAGCATTGGGAAGGGTCGACAAGATGCAACGAGAAGAAGTGGCGCAGCAGGGAAACCGAAGGAGGGATGCCCACCATAGCTTCGCAAACAAAGGCGAAGACCGAAAGGAGGGTGATGGATTCAGGACCCAGATGCATCATGTGGATCTGATAGTGGGAAAGCACGGCGTTGAAGAAATCAGAAAAGGGGGGAACCAGACCCGCCCACAGGGTGTCCGCAAGATACGGGACCTCGGTGGCTGTCCTGTCAATGGAGAAGTGGGACGCGGGCCAGGCCGTCGTCCTCCCGCATTCATTGAAGATGGTGGCCAGAGCCAAGCTGACCTTGCCCAAGCCCTTGGCGGGGGCCGCCGACGGCGGCGGGCAAGGCGGAGACGTGGGTTTCTTCCCTCTCCCCTTCTTCGTCGGAGCCATGGCAATGGGAAGGGGGGAGGGAGGCTCGAGATTGGGTTGAAAACAGAAACCGGAGTTCGAGCGGAGGAAGGACAGAGGGCGCTCGAGCGATAAAAGGGGAACGACTGTGTATGACTATGGGTCTGCCTAGCATGGCACAAGATAAGGAGGGCGTGGGGGAACAGTGCCGCCCACGTCCAATCAACCGCCACGCGGCGCCCAAGGCCGCAGGCTGTTAGGGCCCGCGGCGCTTCGCTCTTGCCCTTCCGCCTCCCTGCATGGCCAAGTCCGGGCGCGCCTTGGGCCCGGGGGCTACTGTCGGTGTTCTGGGAACGGGGGTCCCCAGACTTGCCTGCCTGCGGCCTGCGGCGTGGCTCAAAAGGGGGCCCAGCACGGCCCATCTTCACCAACACAAACCCAAGACCCTCGCGAGGGGCCAAGCCTCGCGAGGCGGACGACGTGAAGCTTTCTCAGGCACGGCCTCGTCAGGCTGGCTCATGAGGAGGCGGAGAGATCAAGGCGGGGTACCTCACGAGGTGCCCATGACGCAAGCCATGACAACTCAGGGCGCTAGGTGGGTGCCAGCCCGCGCAGCGTCCTCCTTTCCTCTTTGGTGCAAAGGGGGCAAGCGCAGCTGAGGAGTACCGAGGCATGGGGCAAAGGTTGCCATTTCGGTGCAACGAGACCAAGACCAGGAGGACTATGAGACGGAGGACTTCGTGGAGCCCAAGACGGCGTCATCACCAGAGCTTTGCGCAGGCGAAGACTACTTTTGTCAGGATAGCTGATACTTGCTGTCCCCCTTCAAATTAGCCCACCATTGTTGGCTCCCTTCCCGCTCAATATTTGGGAAGAGGACCAGGGCCTCTATAAATAGGACCAGCCACCCACACAGCAAGGGGGGTCGGTCAGAGCAGAGAGAGAGAGAGAAATGTGGCTGAACTGCTCCCAGCAGTTCATCGCCTCAGCCAAGAACAGACCCTCGCGAGGCTGTTCTTCCTTGTATTGTTCATCATCATCAGCCCAAGAGGCAATCCACACACCACACACTGGAGTAGGGTATTACACCACAACAGTAGCCCAAACCAGTATAAACCTTGTGTCTCTTGTGTTGTTCTTTCCTTAGTTTTAGATCTTAGCATGGCGGAGGGGTGCAGGTAGGTAGGAGGCGAAATCTCCGCGCGCACCCCAGTTTTCGAACCTCAAGGGTCTGCCGGAACCCGAAATCCGACAAAAATGCCTCCACCGGAGTTACAAGCGTTTCAAGACACTCTACTCCTCACGTCTATCCCACCTTGCTAACTGACTAAAGAAGGGGTTTACATCTCCTTTTAGTAGGCCGGCCGCCAACCACACTAAACCCTCTAGCCTAATTCTACTTAGTAGCACCTCACACAAAGGCCGTGCGCCATCAAAGACAATTGCATTTATGTGCTTCCATAGTTCCCATAAAGTTAGCCCTAGGATGGTGCGCAAATCGTTCATGCTGATATTGTTTGGTCCTCATTTGCTGCTCATCCAAGGTGTGAGAGTGTCCTATTGTGACGACACCCAGTCCGGCCTCCCCAGGGCCTCACAGATCTCGGTCTAGATTATCCTGGCAAAGGCGCAGGTGAGCAATAGATGGTTAATTGTTTTCTCCTCCTGGTCACAAAAGGGGCACGCGTCCTGGTGCGGTAGTCCTTACCGTGCCAGGCGGTCCGATGTCCAACATTTATCTCGTAGAGCAAGCCAAGTGAAAAATTTGCACTGTGAGGGCGCCCATGATTTCCATGTTAGGTCTGCCGTAGGTACCACTTCCCTGGCCCAGAACTTGGCTGCATATGCCGAGTGAACCGAGAACTGTCCATTGGCCTCCCAAGACCATGAAATTTCATCCTGCATGTTCTCTGTAGGCTCCCAAGAAATAACATTATGCCAAAGTAGAAGAAATTCTTGCAATGCTTTCGGTCCTAAGTTCAGACCCACATCCTGGGCCCATGGTCCATCCTCCATGGCCTGGAACCATCTTGGTAGTTCTAGTCTGTGTTGGGATCATGCTGTAGATCAAGGGGGCAACCTCCTGGACCCTCTGCCCATTTAAACAACGCCATAAGAGTGTCGTGAGCCCATTGCGTGCTATGCTCCTTGTGGTTTCCTGGAAGAGGAGCATGGAATCCTTGGGCACTTTGATTTTGAACTCATTCCAAGGCCTTGTTGTGTCAGTTCTTTTGAGCCATGGTCATCTAGTCTGCATAGCCACATTCCTCCAGTGCAAGTTTGGCAATCCTAAACCACCTTCCCACTTCGGCATCCACACTATCTCCCATGCAACTACATAGTTTCCACCATTAGCCTCCTTCCTTCTGCACCATAGGAATCCCCTACATATCTTGTTCATAGCTGCAATTGTTTTCATGGGCAGGTCCAATGCCATCATCGCATGGATTGGCATGGCACATAGTACGTACTGCACCAATGTTAGACTTCCACTCTTTGGTGTTAGAGCGGCCCTCCACTTCAGTAGTTTACTAGCCATCTAATCCACGAGGTATTGCAGTTGAGCCACGGTCTGCCTTCGTAAGGACAATGGCAGCCCAAGATACTTAATAGGAAACGAACCCAAGGGGCACCCTTGCTGTGTGCATACCATGTTGATTTCTTCTTAAGTGCATCGAATCGGCAAGGTGGTTGACTTGTTAATATTGATCCGTAGGCCAGACGCTTCCCTGAACAGCTCGAAAATGCACTGGCAAACTGCAAGATCCATCGGAGTAGGCTTCACAAATAATGCCACATCGTCTGCAAAAATGGACAATCTCTTCCTTATGCCCACCTGCGTCAAGGGCGCAAGAACTCCTCTGTTCACAGCAAATTCAAACAATCTTTGTAGTGGCTCCATAGTTAGAATGAACAACATTGGCGAGATGGGGTCACCTTGACGTAATCCCTTGCAGTTGAGGATTGTGTCGCCGGGCTCCCCATTGACCATGACTTTGGTAGACGAAGTAACAAGAATTCCACAAATCCATGATCTCCACCATGGCCCAAAACCTAAGTGCAGCAATATCTCCACGAGGAAAGGCCATCTCACCGAGTCAAATGCCTTCGATATATCAAGGTTTAGTAAGACTAAAGGGTTCCTTAGAGCGTTAAGATGTCAAGCCGTGCATTGAAGCAACATGAAGTTATCATGCAGCGATCCCTGACAATGACATGTACCTAGGGTAGGGTAATAGGCCTGACCTAGACGCCCTTCCTGAGGACACTGCCCTAAGATCAACGGCATTCAAAGCAAAACAACATCCACCGACTGGAATCACCTCAGAGTGCAACCCACTCGACCAACAATTGTACTCGGATAACCCAATTCCATTCGACCAGTATATCATCATTCGACCGTACTAAGAAACCACTCGGAGTACAAAAGATCTAAAGTCACTCAGGATGGCAACGGTCAGACGTTCACTCCGTAGCGTTAATGATCATTTATATGTCTTTATTGTTGGCGTTACCAGTAACGTCTCACCTTAATGTACATTGAACTCCTTGTAACGTGGGCTGGCTGGGGTCCTGGCGCACTCTATATAAGCCACCCCCTCCACTGGTACAAGGAAACGGTCAGACGTTCACTCCGTAGCGTTAATGACCATTTATCTATCTTTATTGTTGGCGTTACCAGTAACGTCTCACCCTAATGTACATTGCACTCCATGTAACGTGGGCGGGCTGGGGTCCTGTCGCACTCTATATAAGCCACCCTCTCCACTGGTACAAGGGTTCGCACCTCCTGTAAATTCACGCATAATCCAGTCGACCGCCTCCGGGCACCGAGACGTAGGGCTTTTACTTCCTTTGCGAAGGGCCTGAACTCGTAAATCTTGCGTGCACAATCTTGCCTCCTCCTACGTACCCCCTATTCTACTGTCAGACTTAGAACCATGACAGTTGGAGCCCACCGTGGGGCAGGTGTCTTAGCGACTTTCGACGAGGTTGCAATCTTTTCTGATCCCCATCATTATGGTTTCCGGCGGTGGTTTGGCTAAGGGCCGCGAGATCCGTCTCGGCGCACTTGTTTTCATCGCCGACGACTCTGCCTAGCTCCAAGAGGCCCCTCTCGATGTCGAGAGGCTCCCCGTCCGCGGGGCGACGCACTTCCGTGGGTGCATCCATGGCGTCCTTCTGCGGCAGCCATCGACCCAATATCGGCTGACTCCTGCAACATCCTCGCTTCCCACTGCTCGCCGTCGCAAGTGATCCAGTCGATCGCGGCTTCAGCGTTGGGTCAAGCACGCGGTGGCTCGTCAGTCAGCCACCCCTCAAGTCATGACAATTGATCCCGACAAACTCTCTACGGGTTGTTTGATCTGTCGACTGGCTCCATCGAGACCCTGTCCGAGTGTGACAACAGTGAACCCGCGGCAGAAGTCCTGATGGCCGACACGTCACGCAACCCGCCTGGTTTCCGCCACATCGACGGCGGCGATGGTGGTGGTGATCCGTCGCATGTTCACGAAGAATATCGTCCTCAAGCCCTCACTTCACAGCAGAAGGAGGAACTACACCGCTGCAACATGGAGGCGCTCCACACTCCAATCATCGGAGAGTCCTTTGAGGCTCGGGCCTTGGAGACTGCGCGCCTGGCCACTTTTGCTGAGCGCATTCGGCTGGAGAACCTCCAGCATGCACTCAACGAACGCGCCCGACGGTAGATCCCTGAGTCCAATCGACGGCAGCGACAACTGTTCCCTCCTGAACCTCAGGTATACCACACTCCGATTTAGAATCTTACAGCTGCGGCCCGTATACCAGAGTTGATCCAGCTGTCTCAATCCTAGGCTGGTAGAAGCCTGATGCAGATCCGAGCATTGCTCCGGGCAGCAGGTGAGCAGAACACAGCAGTTTCTCAGTCTCGTAACAGGATCCACAGCAGGTCTTTGGTGGCGGATACAGTCCAGTCGGCTCACAGCCCAATGTCGCCTCTAGGGCACGAGGAACATGGACACCGTCAAGAGCAATATCTGGGTCGGAATCATGAGCAGTATGATCATCGACTCGGCCGTGAAGACCGCCGTCGAGTGCTCATGCCCCCTCTGAGGGGCGGATCGTATGCACCCTGGCAACACGATGATAGGCATCCATATGGTGACGAGCGACGACTTCCAGTCAACCCCAGAGAACCCATATTTGATGCAAGGTCAATTTTGGTACAGGGTCTGGTCGACCGGAACAGAGCTCACAGAGAAGGACAGGACAGAGATCGTCCAACAAGCAGCCTAGTGCATGTATCTGGACCTGAATGTTTCAGCAGAGCCATCAGGGCCGCGGAAATCCCTCCCAACTTCAGGTTGGTGACTCGGGTAAGTAAGTTCACCGGTGAATCCAAACCTGACACTTGGCTAGAGGACTACCGAGTGGCTGTACAGATTGGTGGTGGTAATGATGATGTAGCCATGAAACATCTTCCTCTCATGCTGGAAGGGTTAGCCGGGGCTTAGTTGAATCAGTTGGCTCCAGGCAGTATATTCAGTTGGGAAGAGTTGGCTCGAGTGTTTGTTAGGATGTTTGAGGGCACCTGCAAGCGTCCCGCAGGGCTGACAGAATTGCAGCATTGCGTTCAGAAACCGAATGAAACTTTGAGGGCTTATATCCAGAGATGGACCACTTTGCATCATATAGTGGAAAATGTGTCGCAACACCAGGCAGTTTGCGCCTTCAAGGAGGGCGTTTGGTATAGAGAGCTTAACCTGAAATTCGGTCGGACAGGTGATATGACCCTGGCCCGGATGATGGAAATAGCCACTCGGTACACTAACGGCAAAGAAGAAGATCGACTCCGAAGTGGCAAGAACAAACGAGTCACCCAAGACACCGGAGGAGGGAATTCCAGTCAAAAACGGAAGCGCAAAGCCAAGCCCGCGGGTCCTGGTGAAGCCACAGTTAAAACCCAAGGAAAGTCCAAGGGAAAGCCTAAGGGGCCATGGATCCCCAAGAAAGTGAAAGATCAAGCAGGAAATGATGTGCTAGATTTGTCGTGTCATATACACACCAAGGTGGATGAAGAGGGGAACCTGATTTATCCCAAGCATACCACTGAACAGTGTCGACTCCTTATCTAGCAATTCCGAGAGGGCCAGCCCAGTGAAAAAGAGAAGGAATCTGATAAGGATGAAGACAAAGAGGAGAATGATGGTTTACCCAATATCAATGCCACTTTGGTGATTTTTGCTGACATTGAGAGCAAAAGTCGACTGAAAGTCATAAACAGAGAAGTAAACATGGTTGCCCCAGCAACGCCAACATATTTGAAGTGGTCTAAGATTCCCATTACATTCGACCAATCTGACCACCTGACACGCGTTGCTGACCCAAGGCGGCAAGCGTTGGTGGTAAACCCAGTCGTTGGGGGCATTTGGTTGACCAAAGTTCTGATGAATGGTGGCAGTGGCCTGAACATTTGTATGCTGAGACTCTCCGAGAGATGGGCATCCCGATGTCCAAGCTCAGTGAATGCAATATGCGCTTCCGTGGTGTCATCCCTGGGAAGAAAGCTGATTCACTCAGCCAGATCACTCTTGACGTGGTTTTCGGTGTTTCGAAGAATTACCGCAAAGAAAAGTTGACATTTGAAGTTGTGGATTTTCACATTGCTTATCATGCTATTCTGGGCAGGCCTATATATGCCCGCTTCATGGCTCGACCATGTTACATATACCTCAAGCTGAAGATGTCTGGTCCCAAGGGTGTGATCACGATCACTGGTAATCGGCAGAGAGCGGAAGAGTGTTTCCAGAAGGGCTCAAAGATTGCCAATGAACAGATAGTAGCAGTGGAAATGCAAGAGTACCAGAAGAACACAGATCCGAGTGATTTGCTACATGCCAAGAAGCCTGCTTCAGAATCTGCATTTCAGTCGTCTGGTGAAACAAAGCAAGTTCACATTCACCCGACCGATCCAAATGCTGCTCCGACTCAAATCTCAACAACACTCGACAACAAATAGGAAGAAGCGCTCATCCAGTTCCTCCATGAGAACTGGGACATCTTTGCATGGAAGCCTTCTGACATGCCAGGTATACCCAGAGGACTAGCTGAGCACGGTTTGCGATTCGACCCGAAAGCAAAACCTGTCAAAGAGCATCTCCGTCGGTTCACTGTGGAGAAGAGGAAAGCGATTGGTGAAGAGGTGGCTCGGCTTCCGGCAGCTGAGTTCATCTGTGAGATATACCACTCTGAGTGGATCGCCAATGTTGTCATGGTCCCTAAGAAAGACGATTCACTTCGCATGTGCATCGACTTCAAGCATATCAATCGGGCCTGCCAAAAAGATCATTTCCCTCTGCCCCACATCGATCAAATTGTTGACTCGACTGCGGGATGCAAGCGTTTGTCCTTTCTGGACGCTTATTCTGGGTACCATCAGATCCGACTGTATGGACCCGACGAAATAAAAACAACTTTCATCACCCCTTTCGGGTGCTTTTGCTATGTTACCATGCCCTTTGGTCTCAAGAATGCTGGTGCCACATTCATGCGCATGATTCAGAAGTGCCTGCTCACTCAAATTAGTCAGAATGTGGAACCATACATGGATGACATCGTGGTCAAGTCACGTAAAGGTTCCGACCTACTGACCGACCTCGCCGAAACCTTTGCCAATCTGAGAAGATATGATATCAAGAATAATCCGTCGAAGTGCACATTCGGAGTCCCAGGCGGAAAGTTACTTGGTTTCCTCATTTCCGAACAAGGGATTGATGCAAACCCAAACAAAGTTGGTGGCATTCTCTGAATGAAACGCCCCATGCATGTGCACGATGTTCATAAGCTTACTGGTTGTTTGGCTGCATTGAGCCGATTCATTTCTCGTCTTGGTGAAAAGGCATTACCTCTTTACCGATTAACAAAGAAATCCGACAAGTTCGAGTGGACTCCTGAAGCTGACGCAACGTTTGTAGATCTCAAAGCTCTACTTTCCACCCAGCCGGTGCTTGCTTCCCTAATGAGCAAAGAGCCTTTACTGCTTTATATTGCAGCCATTGGACAAGTTGTCAGTACAGTGCTCATGGTCGAGCGGGAAGAAGAAGGCAAAGCCTACAAAGTTCAGCGCCCAGTGTACTATATTTCTGAAGTCTCGACTCCATCCAAGCAGAGATATCCACATTATCAAAAGCTTGTTTATGGAATTTATCCGACGACAAAGAAAGTTGCACACTACTTCTCAGATCACTCGGTTTCAGTCATCGGTGATGCTCCATTATCAGAAATTCTGAACAACAGAGATGCAATTGGTCGAGTGGCGAAGTGGGCGATTGAACTCCTTCCGTTGGATATCAAGTTTGAGGCAAAGAAAGCAATCAAGTCCCAGGAAATTGCATATTTCCTCGCCGGGTGGATTGAACAGCAACAACGGACTCAGATTCACTCGAAGCATTGGACTATGTTCTTTGATGGGTCTAAGATGTTGAATGGTTCTGGTGCTGGAGTAGTCCTGGTATCCCCGCGAGGCGACAAACTCAGTTATGTTCTCTAGATTCACTTTGATTCCTCCAACAACGAAGCTGAATATGAGGCACTTCTGTACGGGTTGCGTATGGGCATTTCACTCGAAGTCCGTCGCCTAATGGTTTACAACAACTCAGATTTAGTGGTCAATCAAGTGATGAAGGAATGGGACATCAGGAGGCCATCTATGACTGGCTATTGCAATGCAGTGAGGAAGTTGGAAAAGAAGTTTGAGGGGTTAGAGCTCCACCACATACCCCGAGTCAAGAATCAAGCAGCTGATGATCTGGCGAAGATAGGATCCAAGCGCGAGCCTATTCCCAGCAATGTGTTTTTGGAGCATCTCCACACTCTGTCAGTTCAAGAGGATCTTCCACAGAAGAGCCTCCAAAACCAAAAAGTTCTACTGATCTGACTGAAGTCGAAGTCCCAGCCGTGGTCGACTTTATCATGGAGGTTTTGGTCATCACTCTCGACTGGAAAGTGCCATATATCGCATATCTGCTCAGGAAGGAACTTCCGGAGGATGAAGATGAGGCCTGTCAGATTGTCCGACGATCCAAAGCCTTTACCGTGATAAGTGGGCAAATTTATAGAGAGAGTGTTACTAGAGTTTCTCAGTGATGCATCACACCAGAAGAAGGTCGAATGATTCTCAATGACATCCACTTGGGGACCTATGGTCACCATGCGTCCTCTCGGACAATCGTGGCCAAAGCATACCGAGCGGGTTTTACTGGCCGCGAGCAAACGAAATGGCAAAAGAAATAGTCTACAAGTGTGAGGGCTGTCAGTTCTAGTCCAACATGTCCCACAAACCTGCATCAGCCTTGAAGACCATTCCAGTCGTCTGGCCATTTGCTGTTTGGGGATTGGATATGGTTGGACCTCTCAGGACCGGCAGGAGCGGTTTCACTCATTTGCTTGTGGCAGTTGACAAGTTCACTAAATGGATCGAAGCCAAACCTATTAGGAATTTAGATTCAAGCACTGCCACCAGTTTCATTAGAGAGCTGACATTCAGACATGGAGTCCCTCACAGTATTATCATAGATAATGGCTCCAACTTTGATTTCGATGAGTTCACAGCATTCTGCGCTTCCCAAGGAACTCGGTTTGACTATGCATCTGTCGTGCATCCGTAGTCGAATGGGCAGGAAGAGAGAGCAAATGGTTTGATCCTCCAAGGGCTAAAACCCCGGTTGATGTGTGACCTCAAGCATGCAGCAGGTGCTTGGGTAGACGAGTTACCATCAGTCCTTTGGGGGTTGATAACAAGACCAAATCGGTCGACTGGTCGGTCTCCCTTCTTCATGGTCTATGGGGCTGAAGCCGTGCTGCCAAGGGACTTGCTTCACAACGTGCCCCGAGTGGAACTTTTCTTAGAAGCTGAAGCAGAGCAGGCTCAACAAGATGCTGTTGACCTTCTGGAAGAAGAGAGAGACATGGCGTTGATCCGATCGACCATTTATCAGCAAGACCTCCGTCGATTCCATGCCAGAAACATAAGAGGTCGAGCATTTCAGGAAGGAGACCTTGTGCTCTGAGTGGATCAACAACGACCTCACAAGCTTGCTCCTGCTTGGGAATGTCCCTTCATCATCACCAAGGTGAAGGAAATATGCCCTAGACGCAATAATAAAGTTGTTATTTATATTTCCTTATATCATGATAAATGTTTATTATTCATGATAGAATTGTATTAACCGGAAACTTAGTACATGTGTGAATACATAGACAAACAGAGTGTCACTAGTATGCCTCTACTTGACTAGCTCGTTAATCAAAGATGGTTAAGTTTCCTAGCCATTGACAAAGAGTTGTCATGTGATGAATGGGATCACATCATTAGAGAATGATGTGATTGACTTAACCCATCCATTAGCTTAGCACGATGATCGTTTAGTTTACTGCTTTTGCTTTCTCCATAACTTATACATGTTCCTATGACTATGAGATTATGCAACTCCCGAATACCAGAGGAACACTTAGTGTGCTATCAAACGTGACAACGTAACTGGGTGACTATGAAGATGCTCTATAGGTGTCACCGATGGTGTTTGTTGAGTTGGCATAGATCGAGATTAGGATTTGTCACTACGTGTATCAGAGAGGTATTTCTGGGCCCTCTCGGTAATGCACATCACTATAAGCCTTGCAAGCAATGTAAATAATGAGTTAGTTATGGGATGTAGCATTACGGAACGAGTAAAGAGACTTGCCGGTAACGAGATTGAACTAGGTATTGAGATACCGACGATCTAATCTCGGTCAAGTAACATACCGATGACAAAGGGAACAACGTATGTTGTTATGCGGTTTGACCGATAAAGATCTTCATAGAATATGTAGGAACCAATATGAGCATCCAGGTTCCGCTATTGGTTATTGACTGGAGATGAGTCTCGGTCAGGTCTACATAGTTCTCGAACCTGTAGGGTCCGCACGCTTAATGTTCGATGACGATCGGTATTATGAGTTTATGTGTTTTGATGTACCGAAGGTTGTTCGGAGTCTCGGATGTGATCACGGGCATGACGAGGAGTCTCAAAATGGTTGAGACGTACAGATCGATATATTGGACGACTGTGTTTGGACATCGGAATGGTTCCGGGTGAGTTCGGGCATTTAACGGAGTACGAGGAGGTTACCGGAATCCCCGGGAAGTATATAGGCCTTATCGGGCCATAGTGGGAGAGAGGAGAAGGAATCCTAGAAGGGGGCACCCCCCAAGCCCAATCCGAATTGGGTGGGGCCCCCTTCCTTCCTCCTTCCTCCCCCTTCCTTCCTCTCCTAGTCCAACTAGGGAAGGGGGTGATACGTCCATTTTGCATCATGCTTTTATATCGATATTTATTGCATTATGGGCTGTTATTACACATTATGTCACCATACTTGTGCCTATTCTCTCTCATTTTACAAGGTTTACATGAAGCGGGAGAATACCGGCAGCTGGAATTTTGGGTTGGAAAAGGAGCAAATATTAGAGACCTATTCTGCACAACTCCAAAAGTCCTGAAACTCTACGGAAGTCATTTTCAGAATATATTAAAATATGGGGCGAAGGAAGCACCAGAGGCGGGTCACCCACCATCCATGAGGGTGGGGGTGCGCCCCCTGCCTCGTGGCCCCCCTGGCAGGCCTCCGATGCCCATATTCTGCTATATGAAGTCTTTCATCCAAGAAAAAAAATAAGAAGCAAGCTCAGAGGACGAAACTCCGCCGCCACGAGGCGGAACCTTGGCGGAACCAATCTAGGGCTCCGACGGAGCTGTTCTATCAGGGAAACATCCCTCCAGGAGGGGGAAATCATCACCATCGTCATCACCATTGATTCTCTCATTGGGAGGGGGTCAATATCCATCAACATCTTCACCAGCACCATCTCATCTCGAACCCTAATTCGTCTCTTGTATCCAATCTTTGTCTCAAAACCTCAGATTGGTACCTGTGGGTTGCTAGTAGTGTTGATTACTCCTTGTAGTTGGTTTACTTGGTGGAAGATCATATGTTCAGATCCTTTATGCATATTAATACCCCTCTGATTTGTGAGTAGTTACGTTTGTTCCTGAGAAGACATGGGAGAAGTTTTGCTATAAGTAGTCATGTGAATTTGGTATTCCTTCGATATTTTGATGAGATGTATGTTGTCTCTCCTCTAGTGGTGTCATGTGAACGTCGACTACATGACACTTCACCATTTTTTGGGCCTAGAGGAAGGCATTGGTAAGTAATAAGTAGATGATGGGTTGCTAGAGTGATAGAAGCTTAAACCCTAGTTTATGAGTTGCTTAGTAAGGGGTTGATTTGGATCCATATGTTTCATGCTATGGTTAAGTTTACCTTAATACTTCTTTTGTAGTTCCCGGATGCTTGCAAGAGGGGTTAATCATAAGTGGGATGCTTATCCAAGGAAGGGCAGTACCCAAGCACCGGTCCACCCACATATCAAATTATCAAAGTACCGAACGCGAATCATATGAGCGTGATGAAAACTAGCTTGACAATAATTCCCATGTGTCCTCGGGAGCGCTTTCCTTTATATAAGAGTTTGTCCAGGCTTGTCCTTTGCTACAAAAAGGATTGGGTCATCTTGCTGCACCTTATTTACTTTTATTACTTGTTACTCCTTACAAATTACCTTATCACAAAACTATCTGTTACTGATAATTTCAGTGCTTGTAGAGAACCTTACTGAAAATTGCTTATCATTTCCTTCTGCTCCTCGTTGGGTTCGACACTCTTACTTATCAAAAGGACTATGATAGATCCCCTATACTTGTGGGTCATCAAGACTCTTTTGTGGCGCCGTTGCCGGGGAGTGAAGCGCCTTTGGTAGGTGGAATTTGGCAAGGAAAAATTTATATAGTGTGCTGAAATTTACTGTCACTTGTTACTATGGAACATAATCCTTTGAGGGGCTTGTTCGGGGTATCTTCACCCCGACTAGCAAAGCAAAGAGGTGCTCCTCAACCCACTGAACCTACTAAAAATGTTTACTTTGAAATTCCTTCAGGTATGATAGAGAAACCGCTAGCTAATCCTTTCACAGGAGATGGAACATTACATCCTGATTTGCACCTAATCTATGTGGATGAAGTTTGTGGATTATTTAAGCTTGCAGGTATGCCCGGGGATGTTATCAAGAATAAGGTCTTCCCTTTATCTTTGAAGGGAAATGCATTGATATGGTTTAGGCTATGTGATGATATGGGATCATGGAACTACAACCGATTGAAATTGGAATTTCATCAGAAGTTTTATCCTATGCATCTTGTTCATCGTGATCGTAATTATATATATAATTTTTGGCCTCGCCAAGGAGAAAGCATCTCTCAATCTTGGGGGAGGCTTAAGTCAATGTTATATTCGTGCCCCAATCATGAGCTTTCAAGAGAAATTATTATTCAAAATTTTTATGCTCGGCTCTCTCTCAATAATCGCTCCATGCTCGATACTTCTTGTACTGGTCCTTTTATGATGAAGACCATTGAATTCAAATGGGATTTATTGGAGAGAACTAAATGCAACTCTGAAGATTGGGATCTCGACGAAGGTAAGGAGTCAGGTATAACCCCAAAGTTTGATTGTGTTAAATCTTTTATGGATATCCATGCCTTTCGTGAATTTAGCACTAAATATGGACTTGACTCTGAGAGAGTAGCGTCTTTTTGTGAATCCTTTGCTACTCATGTTGATCTCCCTAAGGAGAAGTGGTTTAAATATAATCCTCCCATTGAAGTAAAAGTAGTTGCACCTATTAAAGTTGAAGAAAACACTATCACTTATAATGTGGATCCTGTTGTTCCTATTGCTTATATTGAAAAACCACCTTTCCCAGTTAGAATAAAGGATCATGCTAAAGCTTCAACTGTGGTTCGTAAGAGTAATACTAGAACACCTACACCCTCTGAGCAAATTAAAGTTGAACCTAGTATTACTATGGTTAAAGATCTCTTGGCCAATAATATTGATGGGCATGTTATTTACTTTTGTGATGAAGCTGCTAGAATTGCTAGACCCGATACTAAAAATAAACATAGACCTGTTGTAGGCATGCCTGCTATTTCTGTTAAAATAGGAGATCATTGCTATCATGGGGTATGTGATATGGTGCTAGTGCAAGTGCAATACCTCATTCCTTATACAAAGAAATTATGCATGATATTGCACCTGCTGAGATAGAGGAAATTGATGGTACAATTAAGCTTGCCAGTAGAGACACTATTTCACCAGTTGGGATTGTTAGAGATGTTGAAGTCTTGTGTGGGAAAGTTAAATATCCTGCTGATTTTCTTGTTCTTGGTTCCCCACAAGATAACATTTGTCCCATTATATTTGGAAGACCCTTCTTGAATACTGTTAATGCCAGGATAGACTGCAAAAAGGATGTTGTTACTATTGGTTTGGGGGATATGTCTCATCAGTTTAATTTTGCTAAATTCCGTAGACAACCCCATGATAAAGAATTGCCTCGTAAAGATGAAATTATTGGTCTTACTTCTATTGCCGTGCCTCCTAATGATCCTTTAGAACAATATTTGCTCGACCATGAAAATGATATGTTTATGAATGAAAGAAGGGAAATAGATGAAGTATTCTTTAAACAAGGACCTATTTTGAAACATTACTTGCCTGTTGAAATTCTAGGGGATCCTCCTACACCCAAGGGTGATCCCGTGTTTGAGCTTAAACCTTTACCCAATACTCTTAAATATGCTTATCTTGATGAGAATGAGATATATCCTGTTATTATTAGTGCTAACCTTTCAGAGCATGAAGAAAAGAAATTATTGAAAACTCTAAAGAAGCACCATGCTGCTATTAGATATACTCTTGATGATCTTAAGGGCATTAGTCCCACTCTATGCCAGCACAAAATAAAATTGGAGAAAGATGCTAAACCGGTTGTTGATCACCAACAATGGTTAAATCCTAAGATGAAAGAAGTGGTAAGAAAATAAATACTAAAGCTTTTGGAGGCGTAAGAAAAGAAATACTAAAGCTTCCGGAGGCTGGTATAATTTATCCCGTTGCTGATAGTGAGTGGGTAAGTCCTGTCCATTGTGTCCCTAAGAAGGGAGGTGTTACTGTTGTTCCTAATGATAAAGATGAATTGATCCCACAAAGAATTGTTACAGGTTATAGAATGGTAATTGATTTCCGCAAATTAAATAAAGCTACTAAAAAGGATCATTACCCTTTACCTTTTATTGATCAGATGCTAGAAAGATTATCCAAACATACACATTTTGCTTTCTAGATGGTTATTCGGTTCTCTCAAATACCTGTATCAAAAGAGGATCAAGAAAATAACTTTTAACTTGCCCTTTCAGTACTTTTGCTTATAGACGTATGCCTTTTGGTTTATGCAATGCACCTGCTACCTTTGAAAGATGTATGATTGCTATATTCTCTGACTCTTGTGAAAATATTGTTGAGGTTTTCATGGATGATTTCTCCGTGTATGGAACTTCTTTTGATGATTTCTTAAGCAACCTTGATCGAGTTTTGCAGAGATGTGAAGAAACTAATCTTGTCTTGAATTGGGAGAAGTGCCACTTTATGGTTAATGAAGGTATTGTCTTGGGGCATAAAATTTCTGAAAGAGGTATTGAAGTTGATAAAGCTAAAGTTGATGCTATTGAAAAGATGTCGTGTCCTAAGGACATTAAAGGTATAAGAAGTTTCCTTGGTCATGCCGGTTTTTATAGGAGGTTCATTAAGGACTTCTCTAAAATGTCTAGGTCTCTGACTAATCTCTTACAAAAATATGTTCCATTTGTCTTTGATGATGATTGTGTAGAAGCATTTGAAATACTTCAGAAAGCCTTGATTTCCGCACCCATTGTTCAGCCTCCTGATTGGAATTTACCATTTGAAATTATGTGTGATGCTAGTGATTATGCTGTAGGTGTTGTTCTGGGACAAAGGGTTGAGAAGAAATTAAATTTTATCCAATATGCTAGTATAACTCTAGACAGTGCCCAAAGAAATTATGCTACTACTGAAAATAATTTTTAGCAGTTGTATTTGCTTGTGATAAGTTCAGACCTTATATTGTTGATTGTAAAGTAACTGTTCACACTGATCATGCTGCTATTAAATATCTTATGGAAAAGAAAGATGCTAAACCTAGACTTATTAGATGGGTTCTCTTGCTATAAGAATTTGATTTGCATATTATTGATAGAAAGGGAGCTGAGAACCCCGTTGCAGACAACTTGTCTAGGTTAGAGAATGTTCTTGATGACCCACTACCTATTGATGATAGCTTTCCTGATGAACAATTAGCTGTCATAAATGCTTCTCGTACTGCTCCATGGTATGCTGATTATGCTAATTATATTGTTGCTAAATTTATACCACCTAGTTTCACATACCAGCAAAAGAAAAAGTTTTTCTATGATTTAAGACATTACTTTTGGGATGAACCACACCTTTATAAAGAAGGAGTAGATGGTGTTATTAGACGTTGTGTACCTGAGCATGAACATGAACAGATCCTACGCAAGTGTCACTTTGAGGCTTATGCAGGACACCATGCTGGAGATAGAACTGCTCATAAGGTATTGCAATACGGTTTTTATTGGCCTACTCTCTTCTAAGATGCCCGTAAGTTTGTCTTGTCCTGTGATGAATGTCAAAGAATTGGTAATAATAGTAGATGTCAAGAAATGCCTATGAATTATTCACTTGTTATTGAACCATTTGATGTTTGGGGCTTTGATTATATGGGATCGTTTCCTTCCTCTAATGGGTATACACATATTTGAGTTGCTGTTGATTACGTTACTAAGTGGGTAGAAGCTATTCCAACTAGTAGTGCTGATCATAACACCTCTATTAAGATGCTTAAAGAAGTTATTTTTTCGAGGTTTGGAGTCCCTAGTGTAACATCCCAAATTTTCAATTTGGAATGGTATACACTAGATCATCATGCATATCATATTTTTCTTGCATTTTGGTTGATCCTAGAAATTTCACGCAACTCAAGGACCCTCGGAGAGAGTTGGAGATTTCGTTTTTTGACTGAAAGTTGGAGATTTCGTTATTTTCATATTTGAGAGTTTTCTCGAATTTTGAAAATAGGATCATTTGATTATTTATTTTATCTTCAATAATTTTTCCGGTGTCAAAATATATGAGAGAGGGAATAATATGACTTTCCCAAATTTAGGAAAAATGAAGATATAATAAATAGATCAATTTTCGTTTTCCGGTGTTTATTTGCATTTTATTTGGATAGGGAAAAATGCGCGTTTTCAAAAATTGCATTTTAGGTCCGGAGAAAAGTTCATTTTGTTCGGCTCATTTTTAGGAGTCGAGAAAAATTTACTTTATTAGTTTTGGAGTCCGGTAGATTTTGTTTTTCTGTATTTTTCCGAGCACGGAACCGTTTAAAAAAAATCAAAGTCCAGCGCCTTGGGCCAAAGGCCCAGCCGGCCAAGGCCACGGCCAAGGCCATCGCTAGCCGCGCGCCAGGCGCAGGCGCAGGAGGCCGCCGCCGCCTCTTGTTTCAACCGAATCCTAGTAGGACTTTTGTCCTACTTCCGTATATTCCTTTTCTATTTCTAGATCTTTTCCTTTCCTTTTTTTTTCTTTTCCTATTCCTAGTCTAATTCTTGTCCCCTACCCCAAGTAAACTCCCCCCTCCCCAATATAAATACCCAAGCACCCCCCCCCCTCTAAATCATCAAACCCAAAGCCTAGAGCTCCACCACACCCGCGCCGCGCCTCCACCCCACACCCGCGCCGCCGCCGCACCTTGCCGCCGCCGCCCCACGCCCCACGCCGCCGGAGCCCCTCGCTGGAGGTAGCCCCGCGCTACATCTATTCTTTTTCTCGGATCGTTTTCTTCTAATCGTTCCGATTCTTTTCTTCTCTAAACCGTTCCGGTTTTCTAGATCGGTTTTTCGTTCGGTTTTCTTCTCCGAAACCCTAGATCGGATTCGTTTTCTTCTCCGATTTAGTTGCCTTTGGACCATTCGCCGGACCGTTCGTCCTAACGAACGTGATCACCGGATTCTTCTAGGTTAACGACGTCCGTTTGTTTAACCGTTCTTCTTTTTCTTTTCGTCGGATTTATTCCACGATCGCGATCTCAGATCCGATCTTCTTTCTAGTCTTTCTTTTCGCTCGTTTATCGGAATCAGGTGATTCAAGCGCTTGGAGTTTCGTCTCGAAACCGCCGTTCCGTCTAATCAACTTCAACAAGCTTTTGCTACAGTAAAATTTTGACCTAGATTCAACTTGCTAGAACTGAGTTGTTTTCTTCCGCCGTTTGTTTTTCGTTCTTTCTTTGCAAACGGAGTTCTTAAGTTGAACTACTTGGTTCGATCTCTTGTTCGAGTTTTACCTGTGCATTAGATGAGTACTTATTGTATGCTTGTTGTTTGTCTGCGATAGATTACCCGGATTGCGCTGCTTGTTACTTTGAAACCCTAGGACTCGCGGATCATCAGCAAGGCAAGTAACACTTTGATCATACCTTTTCTACAACCCATGTTTTATTGCATTAGATCAATCCTCATACATTGCATGATTAGGATCTAATTAAATTGTGGGATGGGAAGTAGATGAGGTAGTACCTATTACCTGTATTATTATGAAACCTTTGGGAGTTACTTCTACGTTTGCTTATTATGCCATGCTATGCTAGTAGACGTGGATTGGGTGAGTGATATCCATGACAGATGTGAGATTGATAATTTTAATGGTTTATCTAAGGTGGCAACTTAAACACACATCTGGGTGGATTGAGGCACCTGATGTCTATCAGGACTTGCCTGTTTTTTTTTGGACCGCCACCCAGGCTCAAAGGGATCATAAGATCTTTCATGCTAGAAACTTCCGTGTGCAGCCACATGCTACTATGGGCTCTGGCATAGTTGACTAAGTTGTGCGAACTCTTACGGGGTGGACTAGCAGATGTAGGGGATGTAGGTGTACCGGTCTACCCCACAAGTAAGGTGCTAGTGCTTCTGAAAGACTATGTCTCGGTCATCCGTTTCTCAAACACCATGTAGTGCGAGAAAACAAACGGAGGCGATCGAGTCATGTGGGGAAAAGTGCGCAAATCTCTACAGAGTGTACAAACTAATCATGATTAGCCGTGTCCCCGGTTATGGACCTTGAGTATCTAGTACTTGAATATCGAGTGAATCTCAACATGTTACCTCTAATTAATGTTATTGGGTTTTAATTATTTTTAATTGGGATTGAGAATGCTGTCAACCATTCTCAATGTTTCACAACCACCATGATAGTTAAATAAACTTATTCCTTTGCAGTAGGGAAAAACTGGCTTTACGCAAAACTGTAACCATAGAGCTTTCCACCAGCCATATATGCATATAGTATAGCTGTTTCATTCCATTACTCTCTATGTGTTACTTTGCCAGCATATTCCATGTGCTGACCCGTTTTCGGGCTGCAACTTCTCATGTTGCAGACTTTTCAGACGACGATTGAGGTGTTTTAGGTTGTGGTTCTATACTCAGTGATGCCATTGGAGTTGATGGACCCATTTATCTTCCGAGTCTTCCGCTGTTATCGATATTAGATGGCCTTCAGCCATATTTATTGTAATAAGTTCTTTTTGAGCCATCGATGTAATAAGTGTGTGATTGCAACTCTGCTATAAAACCTCGATGTACTGTGTGGTGTCAGCATTACTGATCCAGGGATGACACCGTAGCACAGTAGACGTGATCCATTCGGGTCAGGTCGCTACACCTAGATACTTAATGACTGACGGTGGTTCACATTTTATTCATGGTGATTTTCGTAAAATGCTTGCTAAGTAAGATGTTAGTCATAGAATTGCATCTCCATATCATCCACAGTCTAGTGGTCAAGTAGAACTAAGCAATAGAGAGCTTAAGTTAATTTTGCAAAAGACTGTTAATAGATCTAGAAAGAATTGGTCCAAGAAACTTGATGATGCATTATGGGCTTATAGAACTACATATAAAAATCCTATGGGTATGTCTCCATATAAAATGGTTTATGGAAAAGCTTGTCACTTACCTCTCGAACTAGAACATAAGGCATATTGGGCCATTAAAGAGCTCAATTATGATTTCAAACTTGCCGATGAGAAGAGGCTTTTTGACATTAGCTCACTTGATGAATGGAGAACCCAGGCCTATGAGAATGCCAAACTGTTTAAAGAAAAAGTTAAAAGATGGCATGCCAAAAGGATACAAAAATGCGAGTTTAATGTAGGTGATTATGTATTGTTATACAACTCTCGTTTAAGATTTTTTGCAGGAAAACTCCTCTCTAAACAGGAAGGTCCTTACATCATCGAGGAGGTCTATCATTCCGGTGCCATAAAAATCAACAACTTCGAAGGCACAAATCCGAGGGTGGTGAACGGTCAAAGAATCAAACATTATATCTTAGGTAATCCTATAAATGTTGAAACTAATGTTATTGAAACTGTAACCCCAGAGGAATATATAAGGGAAACTTTCCAGAACGTTTCAGACTCCGAAAAGGAATAGGTATGTGGTACGGTAAGTAAACCGACTCCAAAAAAGTTCTAATAGCAATTTTCTCCGTTTTGGAATATTTAAGAAAATAGGAAAATAAGAAGCAGTCCGGGAAGGACACGAGGCTTCCACGAGGGTGGAGGGTGCGCCCTACCCCCTGGGCGGGCCCGCTGCCTCGTGGGCACCTCGTGTGCTCTCCGGACTCCGTTTTCTTGCATGATACTTCTTTTGGTCGGTAAAAATGCATTATATAATCTCCCAGAGGTTTTAACCACCATACCACGCAACTATCCTCTGTTTTTGTTTCGAGCTGTTTTTCTGACAGATCTAGATCACCATGACGTCTCCAAGCACCCCCAAGGACAAGTTCTTCAAGAAGGTCATCAACCCCTACCTCGTTGAAGTGCTGCAACATCCTCAAACCATTGAGGTGCGTGAGGGGTTGCTGCACATCCGCGATGTTGAGGGATCAAGGAGGACCGGAAGCGTGGAGACAAGACTCGAAGCAGTGGAGCAACAATCTTTCAAGTGCCAGGAGACGGTGGAACATGGACTCGACGCCAACCACATAATGATCACGGAGTTCACCAACAACACCAAGCTAGATGCCAGGAACATTGGGGATACCATCTTCAAGCTTCACGAGAAAATCAAGCATCTCCAAGCCCAGATCTATGACCCGCAAAACCAAAACTGTGAGTATGAATATAGATTCAAGAGGATAAGTTTGGCTGCAGATTCAAGGATCCCGGAGACTCGATCATCCTTCTATGATGGTGAACCTATGCCTTGGAAGATGGACGGCAAGCCTACATCATCAACAACTCCATCATCACCACCTCCAAGGAAGGAGACATAAACACACGGGTATGGGCACTCCTCTTGGCAACTGCCAAGCTTGGGGGAGTGCCCCGGTATCGTATCACCATCACACTCCTATCTTTACCGTTTTTCTTAGTTCGATCCTTTTGGTTATATCTTGATCTAGTAGAATAAAGTTTTAGTATGATCTAGTTTGAGTTTTGCTTTATGATACTTCTATGTAATCGAGTCCATGAGCTATATATAATAAAGATTAGTTATGAGTCAAGTGCCTGATTATTTTGCCATGATCTGGAAGGAATAAAAATAAAAAAGAAGAGAAAGAATAAAAGAATTAAAGAGTATGATGAATAAAAGTTGTTGATAGTTGACAAACATAGTTTTGTTCATCGTTGCAATTAATAGGAAGTAATAAAGAAAGAGACATTTTCACATATAAATATATTATATTGGACATCTTTTATGATTGTGAGCACTCATTAAAATATGACATGCTAAAGAGTTGATTTTGGACAAGGAAGACAACGTAATGGGTTATGTTTTCTCACATCTGAAATAAATTATATTGTCTTGGATCATCCAACATGTTGAGCTTGCCTTTCCCTCTCATGCTAGCCAAATTCTTTGTACCAAGTAGATATACTACTTGTGCTTCCAAATATCATTAAACCCAGTTTTGCCATGAGAGTCCACCATATCTACCTATGGATTGAGTAAGATCCTTCAAGTAAGTTGTCATTGTTGCAAGCAGTAAAAATTGCTCTCTAAATATGTATGATTTATTAGTGTGGAGAAAATAAGATTTATACGATCTTGTGATGTGGAAGAAATAAAAGCGACAGACTGCATAATAAAGGTCCATATCAAAAGTGGCAATATAAAGTGACGTTCTTTCGCATTAAAATTTTGTGCATCCAACCATAAAAGCACATGACAACCTCTGCTTCCCTCTGCGAAGGGCCTATCTTTTATTCTTGTCTTATACTTCATACAAGAGTCATGGTGAACTTCACCTTTCCTTTTTACATTTTATCTTTGGCAAGAACAATGTGTTGGAAAGATCGTGATATATATAACTAATTGGATGTGAGTTTTCATGAACTATTATCGTTGACATTACCGTTGAGGTAAAAGGTTTGGAGGCAAAACTATAAGTCCCTATCTTTCTCTGTGTCCGACTAAAACTTCATACCCATAAATATTGCGTGAGTGTTAGCAATTGTGAAAGACTAAATGATAGTTGAGTATGTAGACTTGCTGAAAAGCTCTTATATTGACTCTTTCCGATGTTATGATAAATTGCAATTATTTCAATGACTGAGATTATAGTTTGTTAGTTTTCAATGAAGTTTCTAATTCATACTTGAAATTGTGAATGAATGGTTAATTTAGCATAAGAAATCATATGACAATATACACATATGTTGCTGTTATAAGAATGATCATGATGCCCTCATGTCCATATTTTATTTTGTCGACACCTCTATCTCTAAACATGTGGACATATTTTTTGATATTGACTTCTGCTTGAGGACAAGCGAGGCCTAAGCTTGGGGGAGTTGATACGTCCATTTTGCATCATGCTTTTATATCGATATTTATTGCATTATGGGCTGTTATTACACATTATGTCACAATACTTATGCCTATTCTTTCTCATTTTACAAGGTTTAGATGAAGAGGGAGAATGCCGACAGCTGGAATTCTGGGCTGGAAAAGGAGCAAATATTAGAGACCTATTCTGCACAACTCCAAAAGTCCTGAAACTCCAAGGAAGTCAGTTTAGGGTTAGGTAAAAAATATGGGGCGAAGGAAGCACCAGAAGGGGCCACCCACCATCCACGAGGGTGGGGGCGCGCCCTACCCCCCTGGGCGCGCCCCTGCCTCATGGGCCCCCTGGCAGGCCTCTGGTGCCCATCTTCTGCTATATGTAGTCTTTCGTCCGAGAAAAAATTAGAAGCAAGCTCTGGGACGAAACTCCGCCGCCAGGAGGCGGAACCTTGGCGGAACCAATCTAGGGCTCCGGCGGAGCTGTTCTGCCCGAGGAAACATCCCTCCAGGAGGGGGAAATCATCACCATCGTCATCACCATTGATCCTCTCATCGGGAGGGGGTCAATCTCCATCAACATCTTCACCAGCACCATCTCATATCAAACCCTAGTTCATCTCTTGTATCCAATCTTTGTCTCAAAACCTCAGATTGGTACCTGTGGGTTGCAGTAGTGTTGATTACTCCTTATAGTTGATGCTAGCTGGTTTACTTGGTGGAAGATCATATGTTCAGATCCTTTATGCATATTAATACCCCTCTGATTATGAACATGAATATGATTTGTGAGTAGTTACGTTTGTTCCTGAGGACATGGGAGAAGTCTTGCTATAAGTAGTCATGTGAATTTGGTATTTGTTCGATATTTTGATGAGATGTATGTTGTCTCTCCTCTAGTGGTGTCATGTGAACGTCGACTACATGACACTTCACCATTGTTTGGTCCTAGAGGAAGGCATTGGGAAGTAATAAGTAGATGATGAGTTGCTAGAGTGACAGAAGCTTAAACCATAGTTTATGAGTTGCTTCGTAAGGGGTTGATTTGGATCCATATGTTTCATGATATGGTAAGGTTTACCTTAATACTTCTTTTGTAGTTGCGGATGCTTGCAATAGGGGTTAATCATAATTGGGATGCTTTTCCAAGGAAGGGCAGTACCCAAGCACCGGTCCACGCACATATCAAATTATCAAAGTACCGAACGCGAATCATATGAGCGTGATGAAAACTAGCTTGACTATAATTCCCATGTGTCCTCGGGAGCACTTTCCTTTATATAAGAGTTTGTCCAGGCTTGTACTTTGCTAGAAAAAGGATTGGGCCATCTTGCTGCACCTTATTTACTTTTATTACTTATTACTCATTACAAATTACCTTATCACAAAACTATCTGTTACCGATAATTTCAGTGCTTGCAGAGAATACCTTACTGAAAACTACTTATCATTTCCTTCTGCTCCTCATTGGGTTTGACACTCTTACTTATCTAAAGAACTACGATAGATCCCCTATACTTGTCGGTCATCAGGGGGGAATCCTGCTCCCGGTGGGAGTAGGACTACTCCAGGGCGCGCCATAGAGGGCCGGCCCTCCCCCTCCTCCACTCCTTTATATACGGGGAGGGGGGCACCTCATAGACACACAAGTTGACAATTGTCTTAGGCGTGTGTGGTGCCCCCCTCCACCATAATACACCTCGGTCATATCATAAAGGTGCTTAGGCGAAGCCCTGTTTCGGTAGCTTCATCATCATTGTCATCACGCCGTCGTGCTGACGAAACTCTCCCTAGACACTTAGCTAGATCTAGAGTTCGTGGGACGTCACCGAGTTGAACATGTGTAGATCGTGGAGGTGCTGTACCTTCGGTGCTAGGATCGGTCGGATCGTGCAGACATACGACAACATCAAGCGCGTTGTCATAACACTTCCGCTTACGGTCTATGAGGGTACGTGGACAACACTTTTCCCCTCTCATTGCTATGCATCACCTAGATAGATCTTGTGTGTGCATAGGATTATTTTTGAAATTACAGCATTCCCCTACAGTGGCATCCGAGCCAGGTCTATGCGTAGATGTTATATGCACGAGTAGAACACAAAAGGAGTTGTGGGCATGGGTATATACATATTGCTTGCCGTCACTAGTTGATTCTTGATTTAGCGGTATTGTTGGATGAAGCGGCTCAGACCGACATTACGTGTATGCTTACGCGAGACTGGTTCTACAGACGTGCTTCGCACACAGGTGGCTGGTGGGTGTCAGTCTCGCCAACTTTAGTTGAATCGGATTCAATGAACAGGGTTCTTTCTGAAGATCAAAAAGCAATCACTGTACCACGTTGTGGTTTTTGATGCGTAGGTAAGAACGGTTCTTGCTCAGCCCGTATCAACCACGTAAAACTTGCAAGAACAAAGTAGAGGATGTCTAACTTGTTTTTGCAGGGCATGTTGTGATGTGATATGGTCAAGACATGATGCTAAATTTTATTGTATGAGATTATCATGTTTTGTAATAGAGTTATCGGCAACTGGCAGGAGCCATATGGTTCTCGCTTTATTGTATGAAATGCAATCGCCATGTAATTGCTTTACTTTATCACTAAGCGGTATCAATAGTCGTAGAAGCAATAGTTGGCGAGACGACAATGATGCTTCTATGGAGATCAAGGTGTCAAGCCAGTGATGATGGTGATCATGACGGTGCTTTGGAGATGGAGATCAAAGGCACAAGATGATGATGGCCATATCATATCACTTATATTGATTTCATGTGATGTTTATCCTTTATGCATCTTATTTTCCTTAGTTTAGCAGTAGCATTATAAGATGATCTCGCACTAAATTTCAAGGTATAAGTGTTCTCCCTGAGTATGCACCGTTGCTACAGTTCATCATGCCGAGACACCACGTGATGATCGGGTGTGATAAGCTCTACGTTCACATACAACGGGTGCAAGCCAGTTTTGCACACGCGGAATACTCGGGTTAAACTTGACGAGCCTGGCATATGCAGATATGGCCTCGGAACACTGAGACCGAAAGGTCGAGCGTGAATCATATAGTAGATATGATCAACATAGTGATGTTCACCATTGAAAACTACTCCATCTCATGTGATGATCGGACATGGTTTAGTTGATATGGATCATGTGATCACTTAGATGATTAGAGGGATGTCTATCTAAGTGGGAGTTCTGAAGTAATTTGATTAATTGAACTTTAATTTATCATAAACTTAGTACCTGATAGTATTTTGCATGTCTATGTTGTTGTAGATAGATGGCCCGCGCTGTTTTTCCGTTGAATTTTAATGCGTTCCTAGAGAAAGCTAAGTTGAAAGATGATGGTAGCAATTACAAGGACTGGGTCTGTAACTTGAGGATTATCCTCATTGTTGCACAGAAGAATTATGTCCTGAAAGCACTGCTAGGTGACAAACCCGCTGCAGGAGCAACGCCAGATGTTATGAACACCTGGCAGAGCAAAGCTGATGACTACTCGATAGTTCAGTGTGCCATGCTTTACGGCTTAGAACCGGGACTTCAACAACGTTTTGAACGTCATGGAGCATATGAGATGTTCCAGGAGTTGAAGTTAATATTTCAAGCAAATGCCCGGATTGAGAGATATGAAGTCTCCAATAAGTTCTACAGCTGCAAAAATGGAGGAGAATAGTTCTGTCAGTGAAGATATACTCAGAATGTCTGGGTACCACAACCACTTGACTCAGCTGGGAGTTAATCTTCCTGATGATAGTGTCACTGACAGAATTCTTCAATCATTGCCACCAAGCTACAAGAGCTTCGTGATGAACTATAATATGCAAGGGATGGATAAGACGATTCCCGAGCTCTTCGCAATGCTAAGGGCTGCGGAGGTAGAAATCAAGGAGCATCAAGTGTTGATGGTTAACAATACCACTAGTTTCAAGAAAAAGGGTAACGGGAAGAAGGGGAACTTCAAGGAGAACAACAGGTAAGTTGCTGCTCAAGTGAAGAAGCCCAAGTCTGGACCTAAGCATGATACCGAGTGCTTCTACTGCAAAGGGACTGGTCACTGGAAGCGGAACTGCCCCAAGTATTTGGCGGAGAAGAAGGATGGCAAAGTGAAAGGTATATTTGATATACATGTTATTGATGTGTACCTTACTAATGCTCGCAGTAGCGCCTGGGTATTTGATACTGGTTATGTTGCTAATATTTGCAACTCGAAACATGGGCTAAGGATTAAGCAAAGATTGGCTAAGGACGAGGTGACGATGCGTGTGGGAAATGGTTCCAAAGTCGATGTGATCGATGTCGGCACGCTACCTCTACATCCACCCCCGGGATTAGTTTTAGACCTAAATAATTGTTATTTGGTTCCAGCATTGAGCATGAACATTATATCTGGATCTTGTTTGATGCAAGACGGTTATTCTTTTAAATCAGAGAATAATGGTTGTTCTATTTATATGAATAATATCTTTTATGGTCATGCACCCTTGACGAGTGGTCAGTTTTTACTAAATCTTGATAGTAATGATACACATGTTCATAGTATTGAAGCCAAAAGATATAAGTTTAGTAATGATAGTGCAACTTATTTGTGGCACTGTCATTTAGGTCATATTGGTTTAAAGCGCATGAAGAAACTCCATGCTGATGGGCTTCTAGAATCACTTGATGCTTGCGAACCATGCCTCATGGGTAAGATGACTAAGACTCCGTTCTCCGGAACAATGGAGCGAGCAACAGACTTGTTGGAAATAATACATACTAATGTAAGCGGTCCGATGAGTGTTGATGCTCGTGGCGGGTATCATTATTTTCTTACCTTCACAGATGATTTGAGCAGATATGGGTATATCTACTTAATGAAACATAAGTCTGAAACATTTGAAAAGTTCAAAGAATTTCAGAGTGAAGTGGAAAATCATCGTAACAAGAAAATTAAGTTTCTATGATCTGATCATGGAGGTGAATATATGAGTTATGAGTTTGGTCTTCATTTGAAACAATGAGGAATAGTTTTGCAACTCACGCCACCTGGAACACCGCAGCGCAATGGTGTGTCCGAACGTCGTAACCGCACTTTATTAGATATGGTGCGATCTATGATGTGTCTCACTGATTGACCGCTATCATTTTGGGGTTATGCTTTAGAGACAGCTGCATTCACGTTAAATAGGGCACCATCAAAATCCATTGAGAAGACACCTTATGAACTGTGGTTTGGCAAGAAACCCAAGTTGTCGTTTCTTAAAGTTTGGGGCTGTGATGCTTATGTGAAAAAGCTTCAACCTGATAAGCTCGAACCCAAATTGGAGAAATGTGTCTTCATAGGATACCCAAAGGAGACTGTTGGGTACACCTTCTATCACAGATCTGAAGGCAATATATTCATTGCTAAGAATGGATCCTTTCTAAAGAAGGAGTTTCTCTCGAAATAAGTGAGTGAGAGGAAAGTAGAACTTATGAGGTAATTGTACCTTCTCCCTTAATGGAAAGTAGTTCATCACTAAAAGCAGTTCCAGTGATTCCTACACCAGTAAGTGAGGAAGCTAATGATGATGGTCATGAAACTTCTAATCAAGTTACTACCAAACCTCGTAGGTCAACCAGAGTAATATCGGCACCAGAGTGGTACGGTAATCCTGTTCTGGAGGTCATGTTACTTGACCATGATGAACCTACGAACTATGAAGAAGCGATGATGAGGCCAGATTCCACAAAATGGCTTGAGGCCATGAAATCTGAGATGGGATCCATGTGTGAAAACAAAGTGTGGACTTTGGTTGACTTGCCCGATGATCGGCAGGCCATAGAGAATAAATGGATCTTCAAGAAGAAGACGAACGCTGATGGTAATGTTACTATCTATAAAGCTCGACTTGTTGCAAAAGGTTTTCACAAGTTCAACGAGTTGACTACGATGAGACCTTCTCTCCAGTAGCGATGCTTAAGTCCGTCTGAATCATGTTAGCAATTGCCGCATTTTATGATTATGAAATTTGGCAAATGGATGTCAAAACTGCATTCCTTAATGGATATCTTAAATAAGAGTTGTATATGATGCAACCAGAAGGTTTTGTCGATCCAAAAGGTGCTAACAAAGTGTGCAAGCTCCAACGATCCATTTATGGACTGCTGCAAGCCTCTCGGAGTTGGAATATACGCTTTGATAGTGTGATCAAAGCATATGGTTTTATACAGACTTTTGGAGAAGCTTGTATTTACAACAAAGTGAGTGGGAGCTCTATAGCATTTCTGATATTATACGTGGATGACATATTGTTGATCAGAAATGATACTGAATTTCTGAATAGCATAAAAGGATACTTGAATAAGAATTTTTCAATGAAAGACCTCGGTGAAGCTACTTATATATTGGGCATCAAGATCTATAGAGATAGATCAAGATGCTTAATTGGACTTTCACAAAGCACATACCTTGATAAAGTTCTGAAGAAGTTCAAAATGGATCAAGCAAAGAAAGGGTTCTTGCCTGTGTTACAAGGTGTGAAGTTGAGTCGGACTCAATGCCCGACCACTGCAGAAGATAGAGAGAAAATGAAAGTCATTCCCTATGCTTCACCCATAGGTTCTATCATGTATGCAATGCTGTGTACTAGACCTGATGTGTGCCTTGCTATTAGTTTAGTAGGGAGGTACCAAAGTAATCCAGGAGTGGATCACTGGACAGCGGTCAAGAACATCCTGAAATACCTGAAAAGGACTAGGGATATGTTTCTCATTTATGGAGGTGACAAAGAGCTCGTCGTAAATGGTTATGTCGATGCAAGCTTTGACACTGATCCGGAAGACTCTAAGTCACAAACTGGATACGTATTTTTATTGAATGGTGGAGCTGTCAGTTGGTGCAGTTCCAAGCAGAGCGTCGTGGCAGGATCTACATGTGAAGCGGAGTACATAGTTTCTTCGGAAGCAGCAAATGAAGGAGTTCATATCCGATCTAGGTGTCATACCTAGTGCATCGGGTCCAAAGAAAATCTTTTGTGACAATACTAGTGCAATTGCCTTGGCAAAGGAATCCATATTTCACAAGAGAACCAAGCACATCAAGAGACGCTTCAATTCCATCTGCGATCAAGTCAAGGAGGGAGACATAGAGATTTGCAAGATACATATGGATCTGAATGTTGCAGACCCGTTAACTAAGCCTCTCTCACGAGTAAAACATGATCAGTACCAAGACTCCATGGGTGTTAGAATCATCACAATGTAATCTAGATTATTGACTCTAGTGCAAGTGGGAGACTGAAGGAAATTTGCCCTAGAGGCAATAATAAAGTTGTTATTTATATCACCTTATATCATGATAAATGTTTATTATTCATGCTAGAATTGTATTAACCGGAAACTTAGTACATGTGTGAATACATAGACAAACAGAGTGTCACTAGTATGCCTCTACTTGACTAGCTCGTTAATCAAAGATGGTTAAGTTTCCTAGCCATGGACAATGAGTTTTCATTTGATGAATGAGATCACATCATTAGAGAATGATGCTAGTGACTTGACCCATCCGATAGCTTAGCACAATGATCGTTTAGTTTACTGCTATTGCTTTCTCCATAACTTATACATGTTCCTATGACTATGAGATTATGGAACTACCGAATACTAGAGGAACACTTAGTGTGCTATCAAACGTGACAACGTAACTGGGTGACTATAAAGATGCTCTACAGGTGTCTCTGATGGTGTTTGTTGAGTTGGCATAGATCGAGATTAGGATTTGTCACTCCGTGTATCAGAGAGGTATCTCTGGGCCCTCTCGGTAATGCACATCACTATAAGCCTTGCAAGCAATTTAACTAATGAGTTAGTTACGGGATGTAGCATTACAGAACGAGTAAAGAGACTTTCCGGTAACGAGATTGAACTAGGTATTGAGATACCGACGATCGAATCTCGGGCAAGTAACATACTGATGACAAAGGGAACAACGTATGTTGTTATGCGGTTTGACCGATAAAGATCTTCGTAGAATATGTAGGAACCAATATGAGCATCCAGGTTCCACTATTGGTTATTGATCGAAGATGAGCCTCGGTCATGTCTACACAGTTCTTGAACCCGTAGGGTCCGCACGCTTAACGTTCGATGTCGATCGATATTATGAGTTTATGTGTTTTGATGTACTGAAGGTTGTTCAGACTCCCAGATGTGATCACGGCCATGACGAGGAGTCTCGAAATGGTCGATACATAAAGATCAATATATTGGATGACTATGTCTGGACATCAGAATGGTTCTGGGTGAGTTCAGGCATTTACCGGAGTACCAGGAGGTTATCGGAACCCCCCGGGAAGTATATGGGCCTTATTGGGCCATAGTGGGAGAGAGGAGAAGGAAGCCTAGGAGGGCGCGCGCCCCCCAAAGCCCAATATGAATTGGGCTTTGGGGGGGCGGCCCCCCTTTCCTTCCACCTTCCTCCCCCTTCCTTCCTCTCCTAGTCCAACTAGGGAAGGGGGGGGATCCTACTCCCGATGGGAGTAGGACTCCTCTAGGGCGCGCCATAGAGGGTCGGCCCTCCCCCTCCTCCACTCCTTTATATACGGGGAGGGGGGCACCCCATAGACACACAAGTTGACAATTGTCTTAGCCGTGTGCGGTGCCCCCCTCCACCATAATCCAGCTCGGTCATATCGTAGCGGTGCTTAGGCGAAGCCCTGTTCCGGTAGCTTCAACATCACCGTCATCACGCCGTCGTGCTGACGAAACTCTCCCTTGACACTCAGCTGTATCTAGAGTTCGTGGGACGTCACCGAGCTAAACGTGTGCAGATCGCGGAGGTGCCGTACCTTCGGTGCTAGGATCAGTCGGATCATGAAGACGTACGACTACATCAACCGCGTTGTCATAACGCTTCCGTTTACGGTCTACGAGGGTACGTGGACAACGCTCTTCCCCTCTCGTTGCTATGCATCACCTAGATAGATCTTGTGTGTGTGTGTGTAGGATTTTTTTTGAAATTACTGCGTTCCCCAACACAAGGTGCTCCACAATGGAGCGTATCACCTCTATAATATGGAACTGAAGAAAGACAAGCCACGTGCTTGGAATGCGGAGCTGCTCCGCTTTTTTCATACTTGAACGTTCATACTGATGAGATGTAATAAGAAGTACCTTTTAGATTGATAATCAAAGAGGTAGTTTTACAATATCTTAAATGATCGTTGTTGCATATGCATGTGTTCAAACCCCCCCCCCCCAAGTGGGTGGCTTAGCCGTGAACCTGATTCGCCTAAGATTCAAAACTACTCCGAGTGGTGGGCAATCCTCCCACTCGGGGGCTTAGCCGCGAACCTAACTCGCCTAAGTTTCAAAAATCCTACCGAGTGGAGAGCAATCCTCCCACTCGGGGGCTTAGCTGCGAACCTGATTCGCCTATGTTTCAAAAATCCTACCGAGTGGAGAGCAATCCTCCCACTAGGGGGCTTAGCCGCAAACCTGACTCGCCTAAGTTTCCAAAATCCTAGAGAGTGGAGAGCAGTCCTCCCACTCGGGGGCTTAGCTGCAGTCCCGTACACGCCCAAGTTTCTAAAATCCTACTGAGTGGAGAGCAATCCTCCCACTCGGGGGCTTAGCTTCAGTCCCGTACTTGCCTAAGTTTCTAAAATACTACCGAGTGGAGAGCAATCCTCCCACTCGGGGGCTTAGCTGCAGTCCCGTACTCGCCTAAGTTTCTAAAATCCTACCGAGTGGAGAGCAATCCTCCCACTCGAGGGCTTAGCTGCAGTCCCGTACTCGCCTAAGTTTCTAAAATCCTACAGAGTGGAGAGTAGTCCTCCCACATGGGGGCTTAGCTGCAGTCCCGTACTCGCCTAAGTTTCTAAAATCCTACCGAGTGGAGAGCAATCCTCCCACTCAGGGGTTTAGCTGCAGTCCCGTACTCGCCTAAGTTTCTAAAATCCTACCGAGTGGAGAGCAATCCTCCAACTCGGGGGCTTAGGTGCAGTCCCATATTCGCCTAAATTAAAAACCACTCCTAGCGGCTGACTCACAAGTACAATGTGCACTCCATCCTTATCCACAAGGACGACAAAGTGCAGGTCGTGCACAACACCTAGTGCTCTTGTCCATGACCCACTCGACGGAGCTACGTCACAAGTACATTGTGCACTCCATCCTGATCCGCAAGGAAGACGAAGTGCAGGTCGTGAACATCACCTAGTGCTCTTATCCATGACCCAATCGATGGAGCTGCGTCACAATTACAATGTGCGCTCCATCCCGATCCGCAAGGACGATGAAGTGCAGGTCGTGTATAGCACCTAGTGCTCTTGTCCATGACCCACTCGACAGAGCTGTGTCACAAGTACGATGTACGCTCCATCCTGATCTACTAAGATGACGAAGTGCAGGTCGTGTGCGGCACCTAATGCTCATGCCCACAACCCTTTCGTCAGAGCTGCATCACAAATTCAATCGCAGTTCCGAGTGAAGAATCAAGTTTCACTCGGAGTAAAAGGATCCAAAAGCAGCAAAGGTGAAGACAAACATATTCAAAGAAAACCTAAGTCCAGATAAGTCTCGCGAGGTTCAGAACCGCACATAAAAGTGCTCGGGCATCAGACCCTAAGGAGTTTCAACGGTTACAAAATCACTCGGCATTCCGAGGTAAATTTAATTAAGGCATAAAGTTTGTTCACTCTGCAGGAGGAGATCTGGCAGGCTCGACGAATTCGTCCAGGTCAATTCCATCCGCAATGCGAGTGGCTACATCAATGAAGGTCTCCATGAAGGACTAGAATTAGAGATGCTTGGTATTGGCGACCTTGAGCGCTGCTAGCTTCTCTTCCTTGGCCTCTTTGCAATGGACGCGAACCAGAGACAGAGCTACATCAGCACCACATCGGGCGGATGACTTCTTCCATGCCTGCACTCGACCGGGAATCTCGTTGAGTCGAGTCATCAGAGACTCGAGGTCATTCTAGAATCTCACCGGCCAGAGCTTCGCGTCGACTCGTGAAACTACTACCTTCAGTCGAGCTAGATAGTCCACGACACTGGCAAGGCGGGATTCCAGTCGGAGTACATTCATGGTAGCGTCATCCTTAACAAGAGAGTTGATGGGGTCCAAGCTCGTTTCAATCTGCCCAGTCTCTTCTTTGAAGTTTTGGCAAAATTCTACATAACACAACAAAATAATGGGTTCACGAGCTGTGTGAAGAATCAATTACTATCAAGAGAAACGAGTTGAGCAGGAGAAAATACCTTCAAGCATAAGGAACAGCTTCTTGGCAAGTCCCCCCCCCCCAGATAAACCTCTAGCTCGTCCCTCTTCCGAGAGAGATCTTCAATCTTCTCGTTCAGGGATACCTTGTCCTTCTTCAGACGTGTCACTTCCTTGTTGGCTTCACCAAGAGCAGTCTTCAGTTTGGCGTTATATTCTTCTAACTTCCCGACTGAAGCCAGCTTCTCGTCGGCGAGTGTTGTTTTCTCTTGCGCTTCTTTCTGTGCGGCTGCAAGATCATGGTCCTTCTATGCTAGAGCCCGCCTCATTTTATCTAAAAAATAACAACACTCGGTTCAGAAAGAAGAAAGAAAAGATGACACAGGAGACAGTCCAATCTCACAGTGGGCAAGTTTTACCTTCCATACCAGCTATTTCGTCCTTAGCCTTCTGCAAGTTCTGCTTGGCCAAGTCCAGGTCAAGATTGAGCTAGATCTGCTTCCTCTCGAATTCAGCAAATTGGGATATGACCTCACGGGATTTCAAAAGTCAGCAAATAAGATATGTTAGTCGACAGAAACAAAGATTACTTGCTCCCGAGTCATGGAGTACAAGCTCAGGATATTACAACAAAAAGAGTTCTAAGACTACTGCAGAATCAAACATCCAACAGTAGTCTCGGGGACTACACCTAGTGGGTGCACTTGGCGTGCCCTCACCGGTTCCGTTCGTTACTCGACTTCATCAGTCCAGTCGCCCGAAAAAAAAGAGAAAAGCAATTGCAACATTGATTCTCAGACCACCGCCGACTGCCCGCAGTCGACCGCGGTCTCGGGGACTACACCCAGTGGGTGCACTTGGCGTGCCCCCACTGGTTTGAGAGTTCACTCGACGGGATCCGTTCAAGACCGAGTGGATATATTATAAACAAGATCTAAGACCCCTGCCGAATCAAACATTCAACGCCGGTCTCGGGGACTACACCAAGTGGGTGCACTCTGCGTGCCCCCGCTGATTTGAAAGTTCACTTGACGAGACAAAGTTGACTCAAGTGAACAAGCAAAGTAAAACAAGGCACCCAGTGGATGAAGAGATGCAGACTCATGACAGATGGACATAAATTTTGAAAAGGTTTGAAAATGCTCATCCACGAACATCTTATGAATAATAAAGTAGCAGTTTTTCAAGTGTCAAGCTAGAAGATCAGTCGGAAATCAACTAACCTAGACGTTGGTCTGGAGAGCTGCACTAGCGTCATAGGCAGCTTGACCGGTCTCATGCACCGTCTTCATCCGCTCCATCATCAGGCCTGCTTGGCGTATAGCTTCTTTAGTAGCGCTCGCCTGATCCTCCAATGTGGTACAGTCTGTAACATCCCAAAATTCTAAATTTTGGAATGTTATAATAAATAGATAGATTTGATTGATTGTTTGATTGATTGACTGAAAGTGAGTGAATTCGAAACTCTTTGAAAGTTAAATGAGAGGGAATAAAAGGACTTTCCCAAACTTTCATATTTTGCTCTCTGATCTCCGTGAATTCAAATCCTTTTCAAATACAAAACCCTCGAGAGAAGATGATATGACTTCTTCCATTTAAATTAAATGAAAGGGTATTTGAAAATATTTGAATTTCATTTGAAAATATTTTTCAATTCAGAAACTTTATGCAACTCAATGATTTTCACGAGAGAAGATAAAATGACTTCTTCAAATTATGAAATATGAGTTGGGAGTTTCAAAGGATCAATTTCAAGTCCTTTTGGAATTAATTTTCAATTTGGATTTATTTGAGTTTTATTCAAATTATTTTTCTCCAAAAATAAAATATATGGAAATTAGGGTAACATGATTCCCTACATTAGAAAATTGGAGAAAAATTAATTTGAAATCATTTTGGTATTTTTAAAATGATTTCTTTTGGATTTTAATAGACCAGTAGCACTCTTTGAATTATTAGAATTTGTGTGTATTTTATTTAATGCTAGAAAAATGCTCATGTCGTAGAAAATCTTTTTCTGAAAATTTTGATATATTATATGCCTATATAATATTTTTAGTTATTTTGTTTTTATTATTTTAAGTTCTCTAAAAAAAGGTTTATTAGAAGAAAAAAAAAGAGCTCCCCTCCGCCGAACTGGCCCGGCCCAAGGCCAACCACAGCCGCGGCCCAGCGCACCAGCGCGCCCCGCCTTCGTCTCCGTCCCCGAGCCGGAGTTCGACTCCCGCACGTCGCCGGACACCGCCGTAGCCGCCGCGGACTCCTCCGCCGCCTCCCTTGCCCCTCCTCCACGCCACCTCCTCCCCTCCCTATATATCTGGAGCCCCGGGCCCCGTTTCCCCTCTCTGCCGCGCCGCGCCGCTCCTCCCGCATCTCGCCGCTGCCTGCGCCGCCTCTCGCCGCCGACGCCGCCTGCGCCGCCGCCGCTCGCAGCCGCCTCGCCGCCGCCCGCTGCTGCTGCCCGAGCCGCACTCCGCCCCGCGCCGCATCGCCCCGCGCCGCTCCCGCCCTAGCCGCGCCGCCACCCGCCGCTGTCGCTGCTCCTCACAGTCGCCGGAGCCGCGCCGCCCTCGCCGGAGATCCGCCGCCGGTTCCTCACCGAAGAACCGCCCCGAACCGGTATAAAACCGCCCGGTTCACCGGTTTTTTTGGGTTCGGTTTTCATTTAAAAAAACGGTTTAGTCTTTTTTAATTAGATCTATTTAGAGAACGTTCTCTGTTTAAGAACTAGTTAACGAACGTTCGCCCTTTAGTTTTTTTCTTTTTTCTGTTATTTTCGGCCAGGGACCTATTCATGATAAATTTCTTCACAGTTTAGTCCCTGTACTTCAAATGACTATAACTTTTTACTCGTTAGTCCAAATTCAACGAAACCAACGCCCACATCTTCGTTATGATCCCCTCTATCCGGATAAACAACTTAAACATGTTTTTGAAAATTTTAAAATTTGAATTAGATCAGATTTGAATTCAAACTTCGTTTGATCATAACTTGAGTTTCGTAGCTCCATTTGAGTTGATTCTTTTTGCAAATCGAAGCTCTTGACCTAAACATTCTAATAAGGCCAAATTCACATAATTTTGGTACTGTTAGAAATTGTTTTATGTTGCAAGAGATATTTGCTTGGTTTGATGTTTTCCGAATCGTCTTCTTCGATCTTTCTGATCTTTTGAGTGATTGCTTATGTGTGGTTACTATTGTTTGCTTACGATAGATTGACCGGAGTGTGACGAGTAGATCTATCAAGAGTTTTGAGTGCGAATCATCTTCATCAACATTGCAGGCAAGTTCACACTTTGATCATACCTTTTCTACAACCCAGTTTTATTGCATTAGATCAATCCTCACACATTGCATGATTAGGATCTAATTAAATTGTGGGATGGGAAGTAGATGAGGTAGTACCTATTACCTGTTTATTAATAAACCCTTGGGAGTTACTTCTACATTTGCTTATTATGCCATGCTATGCTAGTAGACATGGATTGGGTGAGTGATATCCATGACAGATGTGAGTTTGTTAATTTTAATGGTTTACTTAAGGTGGCAACTTAAATACACATCTGGGTGGATTGAGGCACCTGATGTCTATCGGGACTTGCCTGTTTTTATTTCGGACCGCCACCCAGGCTCAAAGGGATCATGAGATTATTCATACTAGAAACTTCCGTGTGCAGCCACAAGCCATTATGGGCTCTGGCATAGTTGACTAAGTTGTGCGAACTCTTACAGTGGTAGACTAGCAGATGTAGGGGATGTAGGTGGTACGGTCTACCCGATCGTAAGGTGCTAGCACTTCTGAAAGACTATGTCTCGGTCATCCGTCTTCTCAAACACCCTATAGTGCGAGAAACCAAACGGAGGCGATCGAGTCTTGTGGGGAAAAGTGCGCAAACCTCTGCAGAGTGTATAAACTAATCATGGTTAGCCGTGTCCCCGGTTATGGACATCTTGAGTATCTAGTTCTTTGATTATCCTGTTGATCTCGTCACGTTACTTTAAATGAATATTGTTGGGTTTTAATGATGTTACTTAATTGGGATTGAGAATGCTGTCAACCATTCTCAATGTTTAACAACCACCATGATAGTAATTAATCTTATTCCTTTGCACTAGGGAAAAATTGGCTTTTCGCAAAAAAACCTTATAACCATAGAGCTTTTCCACCAGCCATATATGCATATAGTGATAGCCATTGTTCATCATTTTCTCTATGGTGTGAATTTGCCAGTACATTCAATGTACTGACCCGTTTCGGGCTGCAACGTCTCATGTTGCAGGTTTATCTTACGACGAGTAAGTGATACGTTAGGGTTACGATTTCTACACTCAACTTTGCCGTTGGTGTTGATGGGAATCCACAACCTTGTTGCTTCCGCTATATGGATTGAGGTAATCGTATTTACGTTACTTTATACATGTGATTTACCTCTGTTATAAATCCTTCGAGTACTGTGTGTGTCAGCATACCGATCCAGGGATGACACTTAAGCACAGAGACTTGATCCATTCGGGTCAGGTCGCTACACAGTCGCAGCAGTCTGAGGATCTGAAGTATGGAGTTGTACAGATGCAACAGGAACTTGAGCAGTCGACGCTGAAGGACGTCCAGTCGACATCGACAAAAGTGACAGAGGGCCGATGGAGGTCTCCAGTCTGCTATATCACCGGTTCGAGCACTGATGTCGTTTGAGCTGTTTTGTCGGCCGGTGCCCTCCTGACCGAGCTCCTGCCTCTTCTTCCCGTTGGCCTCTGTGGCATATCTTCATCATCGTCTAGAAGTTCGATAACATTTTGCGGCGCTGCAAAAGACTCGACCGTAAGATATCAATCGACTTACAAATTAATTGGAAAAATGGAGGCAACATGGCAGAGTCATACCTGCTTTGGAGGTGGCCGCATCTTCCATTTACGCATCGTCTTCATCTCTGTAAATATCGATGGAAGTCCCAGAAATAGCAGCACTGCAAGTTTCCGAACTCACCCGGTCAAGCAAGAAAATGAGTCGACCGCTACTTAAGAGGCTCTTGAATAAAGAGAGAAAGAAAAATGCCTACCCAGAGGCGATAGGAACGTCAACCTTGATCTTAGGAAGGGTCTTCCGAGGTTTGGGAGCCGCAACCTTCGGTTGCTTCAGGGCCTTTTCGGTCGGAAAGGGAGAGGAAGTCCGAGTGCGCTTCGAGGTCTGCGCGACCGCTTTGCCATGGATACTTGCTGGATCATGGGTCTGCTTGGAGCGCCTTTCAGTGCGAGGTGGGGAGTCGACCTCCTCACCGTCTCTTGAGTCTTCACTCTCCTCCCCGTCTTCTTCATCGGATTTCCAGTCACCTCTTTCACCTCCGCTCGCCTCTCCTTCCTGATCCTGCTCTCTATTGGGCATCGAGTACATCTCAGTGTAAACCTGCAAGGAAAAGAATAGCACAGACATCACTCGGGCACAAGGACAGTTGAAAATTAGAATAAAGAAACACTCGTGGTAAAGGACATACCTTTTCAGGTTCATTATCGGCGTCGAATGGTAGAACTCTCCTGGACCCCCTAGGGTTGTCTTTGTTTCCAGTGATGCCCTGCAACCACTGCTCCACCGTTTCCTCGGTGACCTCCTCCAGGTGGATCCAAGTGGTGTCGTCAATACCCGAGTACATCCACATAGGATGATCGCGGGCCTGGAGTGGCTAGACGCGTTGACTGAGGAACACCTCCAGCAAGTCCATACCAGTCACGCCGTCGTGGACTAATTGGACTACTCGTTCCATCAGCATGTTCACCTCTGCTTTCTCTGCCGGAGTTACTTTCAAAGAAGTGGGCTGCTGGACTCGCTCCATGGAGAAGGGAGTAAGACCGGTCGACTGGCCAAGAGTCGGTTGGTCCTTGCAGTAAAACCAGGTCGATCGCCACCCTCTAACCGACTCGGGAAGAATCATAGCTGGAAAAGTACTTTTGCCTCTCATCTGAATCCCTAGACCTCCACACATCTGGATCACATGCGTCCTCTCATCACTTGGATTAGGCTTTTTCATACACTGAGAGCGACAGGTAAATATGCGTTTGAAGAGACCCCAATGCGGTCAACAGCCCAGGAAATTCTCACACATGGAAACTAATGCAGCGAGGTACGTGATGGAGCTGGGGGTAAAGTGATGAAGTTGGGATCCAAAAAAGTTCAGAAAACCCTGGAAGAAAGGATGAGGGAGCAGAGAGAAACCACGGTCAACATGAGTCGCGAGGAGGACACACTCACCCTCCTGCGGCTATGGCTCGGTCTCGCTGCCTAGCAGCCTCCAAGATCTGTGGGCAATCAGGCCCCTTCGACCAGATCCTCAGATCCTCCTGGTGAATCGTGGACCGAATCTAGTCGCCCTGGATCTAGTCAGGCGGCAGACCAGACCTCGAAGACGACCCCCCCGACTCGTCTTCTTGCCCTTCGGCTCCGCTGTCGCCGTCACCGTCACCTTCTTGGCACGCTCCAGGGCCTCCGTCTTGTCCTTCCCCATCACCGCGGACTACTCATGGGTGGAGCAGTGGCGTCGAGAGCGGCGGAGGGCGAGGTGGAGAGGCAGAGGTAGAAGAAGAAGAATGGGATGTGCTGTGCAGACACACCGGCCACGGTGCCTTTTATTAGCCCGCTTTCCGAGTGGTTGACATGCGGGCCCGAGAGATCCTGTCAAATCCCGCAACAGCCGCGCGCTTGATACATGGCGAAAAAGGTGGCACGGGGATCAAGGCGCCCCTACCTAATCCATCCTGTTTACTGCGGTGCTTTCCTTCTCGCGCGCTTCCCCAAATTTCAAATCTCGTGAGGTCCAGGAATGGTAGTGCAACCAATCACGCCCAATATTCCATACCACTCCAACACTCGAAGCATATCAGAATGAGTTCACTCAAAAACTCCGAATGGATCAAGGCGACTGAAAATAAAGTTGAAGTTCCATCGTGGTACGCCGACCCAGGTAAAATGCCCCCGAAGCATAAGAATCTGGTCAGAACCATCTTCAACCTCTTCTCCCCTTAGACCTCAACCCATTCGGGGCTAATGACGATGACATGTACCTAGGGTAGGGTAATGGGCCTAACCTAGGCGCCCTTCCTGAGAACACTGCCCTAAGATCAACGACATTCAAAGCACAACAGCATCCGCCAACTGGAATCACCTCAGAGTGCAACCCACTCGACCAACAATTCCACTTGGATAACCCAATTCCATTCGACCACTATATCATCATTCGACCGCACTAAGAAACCACTCGGAGTACAGAAGATCTAAAGTCGCTCAAGATGGCAACGGTTAGACGTTCACTCCGTAGCGTTAATGATCATTTATATATCTTTATTGTTGGCGTTACCAGTAACGTCTCACCTTAATGTACATTGAACTCCTTGTAATGTGGGCTGGCTGGGGTCCTGGCGCACTCTATATAAGCCACCCCCTCCACTGGTACAAGGGTTCACACCACCTGTAACTTCACGCATAATCCAGTCGACCGCCTCCGGGCACCGAGACATAGGGCTTTTACTTCCTCTGAGAAGGGCCTGAACTCGTAAATCTTGCATGCACAACCTCATCGTAGCTAAGATCTTGCCTCCTCCTACGTACCCCCTATTCTACTATCAGACTTAGAAGCACGACAATCCCCCCTTCACAAAAGCACTCTCGTAGTTACCTACAAGTCTAGGTAAGTCCACCACACGCCTGCACGCGAGGACCTTCTCAAAGATTTTTATGGCCCTGTGCACAAGGTTTGTAGGCGGGAAGTCCCCCACATCCAAGGCCCCCTCCTTCTTCGGCAGCAGAGTAACAAGAGATTTATTGATAGCCGCCATACCCCTCATATTTTCATTGTAGAAGCAGCACATGGCTGCCATGAAATCATCTTTTATGATGCTCCAACAAGTTGCATAGAACCTACCCGTGAACCCATCCGGTCCCGAAGCCTTATCGGGAGGTTGGGGTTTGGCAGATCCAAGGCTGCCAAGTTGATAGTATGCTCTCTCGGGGTCAAGGTACCAAATGCCGCACCGTAGTACCCGTTGTAACATCCCAATTTTTCAATTTGGATGTTATACATAGATCATCATATGCATACCATATTTTTATTTGCAATTTGGTTGTGATCCTAGAAATCTTAAGCAACTCAAGGACCCAAGGAGAGAGTTGGCGGTTTCACAGATTTTCATATTTGAATTTAGTTCAAATTTGAAAAGAGGATCAATTTGATTGTAATATTTTCTCTCCAATTATTTCCAATAATAAAAATAAATGATAGAAGATAATATGACTTCTTCAATAGAAGAGAAATATTGGAGAAGAAATTTTAAAATAAAATTATTATTCTTTATTGGTATTTTATTTGAATTAGGGAAAAAATGCATTTTTTAAAATTGCATTTTTAGTCTAGAAAAATGTTCATCTTATCCTAAATATTAGGTTTGGACGGTGAAAATTTTCTGGTATATTTTTAAGATTTTTTTTATATTTTATTAGGATTTTCTTCAGCGGCAAAATTATTTTTTTAAAAACTTCTTCCTGGGCCGGCCCAGCACGCCGCCGCCTTCCTCCGGCTCGGGACCGGAGTCGCGAGTTCGCCAGCCGCCGCCTTCCACCGGCTCGGGACCGGAGTCCCGAGTTCGCCCGCCGCCGCGCCGTGTCCAACCAGGACACGAGGACCCCGCCGCCTCCCTTCCCCCCTTTATATGCCGCCGCCACCACCCCCTCTCCCTCCACCAAACCCGTAGCCCCGCTGCCGTAGCCGAGCCACCGCCCTGCTGCCGCCGCCCTGCACCACCGCAACCGCCGCCGCTGCCGCCCACGCCACGCCACCCCACCCACAGCCCCGCCGATGCGCCATTCGCCGGAGCCGCCACCGTCCAGATCTGCCACCGGTTTTCTATTGAAAACCGTCGAACCGGTAAAAACCCGCCCCATTTTTTGGTTATTCGTTTAAATCGGTTTTATTTTTTTAGGGTTCGTTAGTTAGCGAACGTTGACCCGTTTCTCTCTGTTAGCGAACATGTCCGTTCGTTAGTTTCTGTTAACGAACGTTCATTCGTTAGGTTTTTCTTTTTAGTTTTATTTTCGGTCAAGGACCTATCTATAAATACTTTTCTTACAGATTAGTCCCTGAATTTCAAACCCTTGCTACTTTTTGCTCGTTTGTCCAAATCCAGTGAAACCAACGCCAAAATCTTCGTCTTGTTCCCCTCTGTCCAGATAATCAACTTGAGAACGATTTTGAAAATTTAAAATGTGGTTTCAAGCAGATTTGATTTGAAATTCTTTTGATCGTAGTTTGAGTTTCGTAACTCCGATTCGATTGATTCTCTTTGCAAATTGAAGCTCTTCTCTTGAGTTTTTTGTCCAGATCTTTTCTTTTGGGATTTAACTTTGCAGCTTATGCTTGAGTGCTTATGTATGCTATTGTTTGTTCATGATAGAGTTTCTGGAGTGCGAGGCTTGGTACTACGAATCTCTAGGGTTTTCCAATCGTCCGCAAGGCAAGTAACACTTTGATCATACCCCTTTATTACCCAATTTTTTATGCATTAGATTCAACCCTCAAACATTGCATGAGTAGGACTTTTTAACATGTGGTTATTTGGGAAGTAGTTGATGAGGTAGGAACCTATTGCCCTATATCAAACCCTGGGTATTTACTATGTTATGCTTATACTGCCATGCTATGCTCATAGACGTGGTTTGGTTTGTGAGAAGTTCATGAAAGATGTGAGAGTTATTGTCAACTAAGGTTTAACTTAAGGTGGCTACTTTAGTACACATCTTGGTGGATTGGTTTGTGGGCACCTGGGGAATCCAGTGTTGTCCAAGGAGATCCCAGGGAATCCGTGTGATTTTCCTATGGTTCGCCACCCAGGTTCAAAGGGATCATTGTGTTATTCATACTAGAAACTTCCGTGTGCAGCCACAAGCCATTATGGGCTCTGGCATAGTTTAGTATGTTGTGTGACCTCTTACAGTGGTAGACTAGCATATGTAGGGGATTTAGGTGGTATTGTCTACCCGTCGTAATGAGCTAAGGCTTCTGAAAGACTGTGTCTTGGTCATCTGTTTCTCAAACATCATGCAGTGCGAGAAATTTAACAGAGGAGATCGAGTCTTGTGGGGAAAAGTGCGCAAACCTCTACAGAGTGTACAAACTAATCATGATTAGCCATTCCCCTGTTATGGACATCTTGAGTATCTGGTGCTTGAATTGTTATGTTGATCTCATCACTCAACTTAATTAATTTTTTTGACTGGGAACTGTGGGGTAACACCCCCACAACAATGTAAAACTTAATTAATCAAAAATAGCAAATACAACAAACTGATTACATGGGGTAATCTAAAACATAGACTAGACTACAAAAAAGGGGGGGCAGAAATGCCATACTACACTAAGCCTTAAGGGGGGAGGAAAGAGATCCACTTGAGAAGGTCATCCTTGTAGGCAGATTTAAAACCGGTCCTCTCATTTCTGAAGACTTTGGCATGCCTAATTATCCAGATATTCCAACATGCAGTGAACACCACTTCAGTGAAAAAAGGTTTATCAAATGAGTTTCTGGCCTGAATAACCAAATCAGACATTGAGTCTCCAGAAGACCAATCAATCTGTAGATAATTCCAGACTCTAACACTGAAGTTGCAGTTGAAAAAGAGATGATCCCTGGTCTCTCTAACCTGCAGGGGGCAGAGTCTGCATGCCAATTTTGTCGGGTTATTATCATTTAATTGGGATTTAGTTGGGGTTACCTTCTCAACGTTTTCAACCAACTTTGTAGTTAAATAAAACATATTCCGTTGTTGTAGGGAAAAATAGCTTTATACAAATTGATAACCATAGAGCCTCCACCAGCCATATATGCGTTTAGTGATAGTTGTTATTTATTCATTACTCTATAGTGCTATCTTGCCAACATATTCCATGTGCTGACCTACAAAGGATGCAACGTATTATGTTGCATAGTTTTCAAATGAAGAGTAAGGTGCGCTAGGTCGTTGTCATGCACTCAGTTTTGCCATGGAGTTGGATGGACTCTTCTACCTTCGAAGCTTCCGCTGTTATCTTATTTAGATGGCCTTCAGCCATATTATTGTAATAAGTTTTCTTTTGAGACATTGGATGTAATAAGTGTGTGATTGAACTTTGTTATAAATCCTAGAGTACTGTGTGTGTCAGCAATATCGATCCAGGGATGACACTTAAGCACAGACACTTGACCGTCTGAGGTCGGGTCGCTACACCGGTCAACAGCTGATGCCACCTCCTCTTGACCCGAGTACAACCCTAATGATGTTCTTCCGCTGCATGTGGCTTGCTTGTTGGTGAAATACTCTCGTTTTTCCATCACCTTCCCGCAACTGCAAGAGCTAGAATCTTTGCCTTGCGATTGTTCTTTCAAGGGAGCACAACCCTAGTAACTTCTTCTTCAAGCACCTCCTCAAATCCCTCTCCTTGTTGGAGAGCTCTCTCGAGTCCATAGCAATGTCAAGTTTCTTGATCACCTCCATAGAAATCACAATCTGCAGTTTCACATTTCCAATCCAACGACCACTCCACCTTTGGAGGTTAACAGTCGTAGTTCTGAGTTTGTTATGTAGGGTGAGATATACATTGGAGGCTGCCAGTGTAGAGGTCCACGCCATATTGAATACATTCATAAACCCTTGGCTTTGCACCAAAATGCTTCAAACTTAAATCTTTTCCTCGTACTAATATCCACATTCAAGTATAGCATAACGGATAGTGATCCGAGACCGCTATGCCAAGAGCCGAGAGGAAACAAGTGGGGTATGCCTCGTCCGACTCATTTGAAACATAGATATGATCAATCATCTCCAAGGTCGCATTCCGCCTCTCATTGGACCATGTGTATCGTCTCCCATGAAGGTACAACTCTTTCAGCTCGAGTTGGTTCAGCTTGGCTTGAAACCTCGCAAGCATCCTTCTGTTCACCAAAGCATTTCTCTTGTCTTCCCGCTTAGCAAGAAGATTAAAGTCCCCTGCCACAAGCCATGGCCCAACGTACAAGTCCTGAATGTCCACTATGTCCTGCATGAATTCAATTTTTTCACACTCCTCCTGTGGCCCATATACACAGGTGAGCCACCATGGTTGTTCGTCCTCCGGGCACTTAACAAGTGTCGTAACCGTATGATTAGTGAAGTGTGGGTCTGATAGTTGGGTGACGGTGGTGTCCCAAGCTATTAAGATCCCCCACGTGTTCCCATAGCCAGCAAGTAAAAAAACTTTTAAAATTTATTTCCATGGCACTGCCGTACAATGATGTCCGAGACTTCCTGCAATTTGGTTTCCTGCAGACACACTATGGCTGGACGTTCTGCCTTGCGAGACCATTAAGGCCACGAACGTTCCACACTATCATCTTCAGGGGTTCTGTATTCATCGTCATATTCGCATCCCACCTAGGCAGCCAAACAGGCACCTACACCACCCTTTCTTCCACCAGCATCCCCTGGAGTGGCTCAACCGGCGACTCTAGACGAATAAATTCAACACCGCCGTGATGTGAGTGTCAAAGAATGGCCATGAGAAGAGGTCCACATACATCCGAAGAGCCTCATCCGAAATGACCTCGCCCTCATGCGCCAAACATAGCTTACGTATGAGCACCTGCTATGGCTTGGTAGATCCATTCTTCGCAAGTCGAGCACTCCTCCTGGGGGTTGTATCAAGCCTCCACTTCTTTCTCGGGTTTCGAGTCTGCACCGCACCTCCACGGTGAGCCGGCAGTGGAAGAACCGGGGCAATGGACTTGCACATTTGTGCCCGAAGCTCATCGACGCATAAATGCACGGAGTTCCCCACATAAGGTTGTGCAGGTGTACTTGGCTCCACGTCGGGCTGTGCAGGTGTACTCGGCTCCTGCATTGCATGCTGCATGGGCGTCGCCCACATCTAGATCCGCCTCATCCTCCTGTGGTGGCATGCATGCTGCATGGGTGCAAGTCCCCTCTGATAGGCTAACCTGGAATGTGGCCCAGGCGTACACCAAATGATGCCCCACCTGCGCATCCAGGGACAGCTGGCTGAGAGAATCTTCTGGAGAGAAGCACATGTCCTGGTCCACCACCTTTGATTGCTACAGGGATATTTGATACCACCTGATTTGGACGGAAGCACCAATGGGCAGCGGATCCGAAGCTCTTAATTATCTTATTAGGTGGAGTAGCAGCTTGATCCATCCCATTTCACATGCATTTTCATTTGACCTTCAAAGTTAAGTATATTATATATTTGGTTTGAATAGAAAGTTTAGTTTATGTTTTATTTTCATATTTCTATTCTTGGTGATGAAGACTTTAAACAAGATCACTCTTCAATACGTTTTGACATGCTTTAAAAACTTCATCAAGTTTTAGACTATAGAAACGAATGATAAATTTATCAAGTTTCAAAAAACTAAAACTTAAACCATGAACTCTAAATCCTAAGACCTAACCCCTAACACCTTGCATGCCATGTATGTGTGTGTCGTGGGGTGGTCAGCCGAGGAACATATGTGGTTGAGGAGAGGCCTAGGTTTCACTCGCGGCCTCTCACTCCTCTCCCTCACGTCCTCCTCACCTAGTCTCCTATAGCGTCGGTTTTATAAATGCCTGGGGTTTTCCCCAAATTAGAAAATTGGTTGTTATTTTTTGCACCATCATGATAGCATCAACATTGCATCGGCAACACGTTGCCTTTGTACTTGGTTAGCTGAATGTTTTGTTAAACCTCTAGCTCTTTTTTGTTCTGTCATTTTTCCCGAGTGGTGAATAGTACCCCATGTTCCTTTGCCCTTATGCTTGGAGACCACATGGACACTTTGCACATGGTTGTGTGACACTACTAAATTATTTCGTAAACAGAAAATAATGTTCTCAATTGAGTCGGAAATTTGTGTGTGGTCCTGTTATAGTATATCGAGGTCATAAGTCAAATTCCATCTGATTCCAACCTTTAATACCAGAATGTTTGAATATGGAGGCACTAATAGCCGGTTAAAATAAAAAACAGGTTGTTAAATAAACTTGCTATTGGGCCAACTCCTAGTGCACAGCCACCTAGCCCATCTATCTCTCCCCAATCTAGCCCATCTAGCCTCTAGCAATCATCTGATACATATAGATGACCTCCCCTTTTCAAAAATGGAACCCTAGCCACCCAGAAACCTTTACCAACCTCCAGCCGCCTCCATCTCACAACCTCCCCTCAATTTCCATTCATGTCCACCCTCACACCGTCGGGTAGCTGCAGCCGCCACACGACCTTTGGTCTGTACCCTCCACACCAGATCCAATGAAAACTACCGTGCCCACGCCTCCACCTTACCTCGTGGGTTGTCGAGGCCCTTTCCGAGCTTGTTCATTGTCTTCACACGTGCAAGAGCTTCCCCGCAGTTCTCGATCACCCAAGAAACTCCCAAGCGCGCGACTCTGACATCTTCCAACACCATGCTCACCTCCAGCTACTGTAATGACCGCCATTGCCCCTCTGCGACCGCCACTCTCTCTTTCCTTCTTTTCTCCCATTCTCAGAGACTGACGGCCACCGTTGCTTTATAGGAACGTCTTCACCGCATAGGTTCAAAGCAACCAATGCATACACTCGAACTACCCGTTGCCAGAGACCTCCATTCGTGCCTGCACTGGATCTGCACTTGGTCGGGGTTAAGGCAGGGGAGAGGACCAAGTTTGCGTGTCGAGGATGGACATAAAACTGGGTTGGGATGAAGTTCTATGTCCTGATTTGACATTTGTTTCAGGGCGGGGCAAGTTGCATGTTGAGGATGGACATGCAACTAGTCAGGGTCAGGGGAGGAAAGTTGTTTGTCAAGAATGGACATGCAACTGAGCCCATGCCGTGGGAAAATTATATGTCGAGAGGGAACATGCAACTAGGTCGGGGGCAAATTGAGTGTCAAGGATGGGCACGCAACTACGTCCGGGTCAGGGGAAAGTTGCGTTTCAAGAGTGAACGTCCAACTAGGTTGAGGGGCAAGTTGCATGTCAAAGGTGGACATCAAATGTGCTGGTAGAGTTGTGTGGTGGATATGCAGCTGACTAACAACCCCTACTAGCCTATTTAGAGTCGTCTTGGGGCCATGCAGTTGCAATTGGGATGCAACGTTTGCAGTTGTCTAGTTTTAGGCATGCAACTAGCCGACAATCCCCTACAGGTCTGGCCCTGTTGCAATAAAGGCCATGCAGTTTCAGTCGCACTCGCATTGGGGGTCATGTAGTAGCAGTCGGGTTGCAAATACTTGCAGTCACAAGTCTAGCGACAGACACACAACTAGCTGACAACTTTGATTTTCTCCAATTGCAGCCATATTGAGGGTGGGTATGCACTTGCAATCGGGTTGCAACACTTGCAGTTGTATAATTTCAACGTTGCTTACATGTTTATTTGTTCAAAATGCATTAAAGTTGATCCATTTCTATTTTTAATAAAGATAAAATATTATGAAAAGAATAAAAATGGTTGGTCGACTAATATTGCACAATTCTATACATTTCTTCACCGTTACTGACTTGAAGAAACAAAAAATAAGTAACAGCAAAAAAAGATAACAATAACACCACCTGTACACAAAAAATGAGGCATGCACCAGTAGAAACAATGAGAGAATAACTCTCCAAACGCGGCCCATATCCTAGCAGCCCAAAAAAACAAAGGAGACAACCATCAGCTAGTTCACAAAACCTCGTACTTCGAGCTCATGATGCCAGCAAAGCTAACTAGTGCTCAACCATGTGACACATGTGGTGGCTGATTTTGCTGATATTTAGAGATTTGACCATTTTTTCTACCGCTGGGGAGGCTGGCGGTAGGGTAGAACAGGCTACCGCTGGAGGGGTCGACGGTAGCCCACTCATCCACGTCAGCTTCGGTAAACGGCAACTGTCTCCTGCCGTCCACCCTACCGCCAGAGGCCTCGGTGGTATGCTATGCAACCCTATAGCCAGAGACCCGGCGATAGGTGCTCAACAGTTATAATCCCGCAGGGGTCGGCACATGGGGCGCACCCACAAACTCTATTCCCCATCTTCTCCTCTGCGTCGCGCCGTAACAACAGAGAGGAATTCCTCTCTCATCCCCTCCACTACAAAAAATGACACATCCATGACATTTTGGGCTGAACGATTTTTTTTCTATCATGCTTATGACACTTCTATGACGATAACTGTGACAAAACCCGGTATCATCATAAATGTGGTGGGATCCTACTTCTATGACAAAAAATCATGACAGAAAATGGGATTTTCATCCTGGGCGGGCCGGAGAGCAGCTGCATGACATTCTTTGGGCCGTCCATGACGGAAAAAAATCATGGTAGAAGCGAGGGCGAGGAAAATATTGGGGAGTTCCCGGTTACGGTGGGTGGTCGGGGCCGAGCGATGCACTGTGGTTTGCGCATTTCTCTCCTGTATGCGTGTGTGTGCGAGGCGTTGGGCTCTAACTGAACTCGAGTGATTGCACTGCTCGCATTACTGAACCCGAGTGATCGCACTACTAGCTATGTTACTGAACCCGAGCGATCGCACTACTAGCTATGTTACTGAACCCGAGCGATTGATCCCTTGGCTGTTAACTGAACCCGAGTGATTCATTCGCTGCTGACTGAACTCCAATGATACTTTCGCTGCTGCCGCTAACTGAACCCAAGCGATCGATCACTGCTGCTACTTACTGAAGCCGATCGAGCCCCCATGCGAGACGTAGCCAGGCGGTGTTGGGTTGCCTCTCGATGAATAGTGACCGTTGCTACCGTGCGCGCGGTACATATAATGAGTCGAGACATTGTGAGTCAAGCCAGTTGGTTGGCTGTGGATGAAAAGTTCCCGGTGGGGGTTGGATGAATAGGACCCCATGGTAGTAGGTTGTTGCCGCTGGACGAACAGGACCCCGAGGAGGCCCCCGCACCCCAGCCGGTTGGGGTGGATGAACATGACCCCGTGGAGGCTCTATGAATAGCAGCCAGTGGAGGCTGGATGACCAGTAGCCCATGGAGGCTGGAGGAGGTCGACGGTGGATGAACTGTAGCCCGTCGAGGATAAAGCGAGGCAGTAGACGGTGGATGAATAGGACCCTGTTTCGATCGTAGGCGCTCCAACACAAGTCTGTTTCCTCCGTTTTGCGGTACACCAAACCCTTTCGATGAACAGGACCCCGTTTCGACAATACACAGTCGAACAAAAGGCCCATTCCCTCCGTTCCGCGGTACGCCAGACCTCGTTTTGACTGTTCTGTCCAAGCCGGTTGGCTCCGGATGAACACGGCATATTCCGTTGTCTCCTGATGAAAACGACGCTGTTTCCTCTGTTGCGACCCAGCCAGTTGGCTGCCAATGAACAGGAGGACGTCGCTGTATGCATTCGAGACCCTGCATGTATATATGTACACTGGTGGGTGTCGGTCCTAAACAAACGGTTTTTAGCCCCTTTCCGCAAAGGCATTTGGAACCGTCGCCAAGTGAGTGTGGGCGATAGGGGGGGTCCTTCCCACACGACCCAGAAACCGTCGGGGATATGCCCTCCTGGCACACATGTTCGGCAAAATGAGGTCGTGTGCGACCGGCGAGCACTCAAATACGCAAATACATACGGTAGAGCTAAAAAATACAATTATACGACAAAATTGTTTCCGGTGGCAAGTACATCCCACACAGTCAGTCCCCGCTAAATGTTTCCGTTCGTATGCACATCCCACACAGTCGCTCCACGGAAAACGTTTCCGTTCACAGGTACATCACACACAATTTTTCCCGTTAAATCATTTTCGTTATTGAATGTATCACACACAGTCCGTAGAATAAACTGTGTGTCATAGGTTGTCCATATCACACAGTTTTTTATGTGGTAAACGTTTGCGCAAGGTGGCCTAACGCAAACAGTTTTCAAGAGAAAGTCACGTGTGATTGTTCATTGATCCAACACGGTTTATTCCTAGAAACTGTGTGTGTTGCCTGAGGTCATCGCCCATGGTATTTTTTCAACAACCATTTGCAATAGCAAAACACAATTAACAGGCTAATTCGCCATTAGCAGGCTAATTATCCGATTATTCATAATCCATTTATTAATATAATTGACATTTCATATTAAGCACACAATATATTTCATTTCCATATTAAGGAAGCATAATTTCATAATTAAAATACATCAGAGTACAACATGTTATAGCTTCAGCACTCAGCTACCGCATTACACAACTGCACCAGTAGCAAGTTCCACATGCAACATGTAGAACCTTTCGAAATTAGCATCATAGACGGTATATAGACAGATGCATCTCATCTGGAAAACTGCTAAAGTGGAAGGCGAATACTGAGCCTTCATTCATGTTGAAGGTCTTTGCAACTTTAGGCCAGTGCTTGTGGATGATTGACCGTCCGTCCTTCTTCCTCTTTAGGAACACTTCAATATTGAACCTAGGTTGTTGTATGAAAACCTTCCTCGCCTCCTGACCATGAATTGCTTTGAGAGGTAATCATCAGTGAATTGCTTTGGAAAGGCCTGAAAACAAGGATGCGCATAAATATCTTCTCTATATTGGTAATGGGGCAAAGGAATAAAAAAGGCAAGGTATAATAGTTAGTACCATCTTGTAGTGAACTGATGTCTTCTCCATTGTGCAGACAAAGATCTTGTTGTTTTTGTCGCTAATTTATTTATCCTAACAATCTTACTAAGTTTCTTTATTTGATTGATATTCATGGACAACTCATTTCCCCATATGCAAAAAGGGTCGAACAGTGGGTCAAAACCTCTGACAGCAGGACCTACATGTGCAAGACCAAATTGTTAAAAACCAAAATATTAGAATGGTTCCTGCAATTGCACAATAATGTGCTATTAGACAACGGACCATGCATGTGCTAACCTCAATTGTAAACCTCAGTGCTTCCCATTGTTTCTCTGCAACACATATAAGGTAGTTAGTTATCAGGTTAAGTAAGGGTTCGCATGCTATCATCAAAATATGTTTATGAAAAATAAGCACATTGAAGATTCATCACATTAATTGAAGCCACACGGAAAACCCATTTACCCAAACCAAGCATGATTAAGAACTAGGAAATATAGCACTTGTATATGTTTCTCATGTATTAAGTGCAGCCAAATTCAATTTATTCCTTGCATGCACAACAATACAAAATTCTACCCATGACAATTGCACATCGCATTGCAGAATTCAACCAAGTAGTTAACTATACACCACAAGAAATGAACCAAACATTAACTGAGCACCACATTGCACAATATAACATACTCCTAATAGAAGATCAGAGAGTTAACCAAACAGTTAACTATAACCAATTGTAACAATTCTATTTGTTTCTCATGTATTTACTACAGCCAAATTCAATCTATTCCTCACATGGTATACAATACGGTCGGAGGAGAACGGGGCGGTGGAAGACGAATTCCGGCGCACCCCTACCTGGCGCGCCAAATGTTGGATTTCGGGTTCCGGCAGACCCTTGAGGTTTGAACACTGGGGTGCGCGCGGAGATTTCGCCCCCTACCTACCTGCCTCCCTCCGCCATGCCAGGATCTAAACTAAGGAAAGAACAACACAAGAGACACAGGGTTTATACTGGTTCGGGCCACCGTTGTGGTGTAATACCCTACTCCAGTGTGTGGTGTGGTGGATTGCCTCTTGGGCTGATGATGATGAACAATACAAGGGAGAACAGCCTCGCGAGGGTCTGTTCTTGACTGGGGGGATGAACTGCTCGGAGGAGTTCAGTCACCTTTTTCTCTCTCTCTTTGCTTTCCTCCAACTGACCGACCCTGATTTCGACCGCAGCTTGTTTCTGGGTTGGCTGATTCTCGATCCCCTCTACCCTGGGGGTGGCTAGTCCTATTTATAGAGGCCCTGGTCCTCTCCCCAAATATTGAGCGGGAAGGGAGCCAACAATGGCAGGCTAATTTGAAGGGGGATAGCAAGTATCAGCTATCCTGACAAAAGTAGTCTTCGCCTGCGCAAAGCTCTGGTGATGACGCTGTCTTGGGCTCCACGGTGACCTCCGTCTCGTAGTCCTCCTGGTCTTGGTCTCGTTGCACCGAAATGGCAACCTTTGCCTGATGCCTCGGTACTCCGCGGCTGCGCTTGCCCCCTTTGCACGAAAGAGGGAAGGAGGACGCTGCGCGGGCTGGCACCCGCCTGGCGCCCTGAGTCGTCACAGCTTGCGTCACGAGCACCTCGTGAGGTACCCCGCCTTGATCCCTGAGGAAACTCCGCGTCGTCCGCCCCGCGAGGCTTGGCCCCTCGCGAGGGTCTTGGGTTTGTGTTGGTGAAGACGGGCCGTGCTGGGCCCCCCTTTGAGCCACGCCGCAGGCAGGCAAGTCTGGGGACCCCCATTCCCAGAACGCCGACAGGTGCATGCTTAGGTCCCACGCAAGAAATGGGAATGAATTTCAAACACCAGGGCACCGTTGATTGCCGGCAAAACATTGAGATGCCAGGATTTTAAATTCTAGTAAATCCAAAACTCGTCTAAAATTCATGAAACTTGGTATGCTAACATGGAGCGGCATCAACATGCCGTGGTACAAATTTTATCCCATTTGGGGCTGGTTTGGGTATATGCTTCTCACAAACCAGAGCTTCTCACAACAAGCATGATGGTTTCGGTAGGGAACATCCCACCTTTGGGGATGAAACGATATCCATTACCTATTATTGCTTTCAAATTTTTTTCTCGTGGCAACATAGAACAACAGGAGTGTTGTGTGAATTTTTGTGATTTTTTGGGGTTCGTTTGGACATTTTCATGCATTAACTGAGTTTTTAATGCATTTATGTGCATAATCAAATTGGGACTACATGCACATGCTCCAGTGCATATAAATTGGTTGAAAAATCAAATATCTATCCTTGGGTGCATGGTTAGGTCCCATGCAAGAAATGTGAATGAATTTCAAACACTGGGGCACCATTGATTGCCGGCAAAACATTGAGATGCCTAGTTTTTAAATTCTAGTAAATCCAAAACTTGTCTGGAATTCATGAAACTTGCCACGCTATCATGGAGTGGCATCAACATGCCATGGTACAAATTTGGTCCCATTTGGGGTAGGTTTGGGTATATGCTTCTCACAAACGGGAGCTTCTCACAACAAGCATGATGGTTTTTGGTAGGGAACGTCCCACCTTTGGGGACGAAACGATATCCATTGCCTCTTATTGCTTTCAATTTTTTTCTCGTGTCAATATAGAACAACAGGAGTGTTGTGTGAATTTTTGTGATTTTTCGGGGTTCGTTTGGACATTTTCATGCATTAACTGAGTTTTCAGTGCATTTATGTGCATAATTCAAATTTGAACTACATGCACATGCTCAAGTGTATATAAATTGGTTGAAAAATCAAATATGTGTCCTTGGGTGCATGCTTAGGTCCCATGCAAGAAATGTGAATGAATTTCAAACACCGGGGCACCATTGATTGCCGGCAAACCATTGAGATGCCTGGTTTTTAAATTCTAGTAAAGCCAAAACTTGTCTGAAATTCATGAAACTTGGCATGCTATCATCGAGCGGCATCAACATGCCATGGTACAAATTTGGTCCCATTTGGGGTAGGTTTGGGTATATGCTTCTCACGAACGGGAGCTTCTCACAACAAGCATGATGGTTTTTGGTAGGGAACGTCCCACCTTTGGGGACGAAACAATATCCATTGCCTCTTGTTGCTTTCAATATTTTTCTCGTGTCAACATATAACAACAGGAGTGTTGTGTGAATTTTTGTTATTTTCCGGGGTTCGTCTGGACATTTTCATGCATTAACTGAGTTTTTAATGCATTTATGTGCATAATTCAAATTTGAACTACATGCACATGCTCACGTGCATATAAATTGGTTGAAAAATCAAATATGTGTCCTTGGGTGCATGCTTAGGTCCCATGCAAGAAATGGGAATGAATTTCAAACACCACGTCACCGTTGATTGCCGGTAAAACATTGAGATGCCTGGTTTTAAAATTCTAGTAAATCCAAAACTCGACTGATATTCATGAAACTTGGCATGCTATCATGGAGCGGCATCAACATGCCACGGTACAAGTTTTGTCCCATTTGGGGCAGGTTTGGTTATATGCTTCTCACAAACGGGAGCTTCTCACAACAAGCATGATGGTTTTCGGTAGGGAACATCCCACCTTTGGGGACGAAACAATATCCATTGCCTATTATTGCTTTCAAATTTTTTTCTCGTGTCAGCATAGAACAACAGGAGTGTTGTGTGATTTTTTGTGATTTTTCGGGGTTCGTTTGGACATTTTTATGCATTAACTGAGTTTTCAATGCATTTATGTGCATAATTCAAATTTGAACTACATGCACATGCTCGAGTGCATATAAATTGGTTGAAAAGTCAAATATGTGTCCTTGGGTGCATGCTTAGGTCCCATGCAAGAAATGGGAATGAATTTCATAAACCACGGCACCGTTGATTGCCGGCAAAACATTGAGATGCCTGGTTTTTAAATTCTAGTAAATCCAAAATTCTGTTAACCATTCACGTGATGCCACATGTCTTGGTTTTAATGGCTGTAGGAGGTGCCATGCGGACAGCTGCTTGACCTTGACTGAACGGGAGGCGTGCGAGCGCCGTCTGGTGCGCAAGCTGAGCGAGAGGCGTGCAAGCTCTCCTCGAGTGCGCAGGCTCTTCGGGAAGCGTGCGAGCTGTACACTGCGCAGGCTCATTGGGAAGCGAGACCTTTGAATTCCATGGCCACCCACCTTGCTAGCATCCTCTCCATTAATGGCACCCAAGCCGCAGTTTATTTCACTTTTTAAATATAAAACACTCATCGCAAACATTTTAGTTAGAACACCCGTATGTAAACCGACAGCTTGCCCTAGAAGCTAAGAGAAAATGTGCCGAGCAGGATTTCTGCACCTCTTGATCGCAAATGTTTTAGATAGAACACCCGTATGCAAAGTGAGAGTAGCGCAGGATTTGTGCATCCCTTCAACACAAACGGTTGTTTTGGATGACCCGTGTGCAACCACGTACAAACAATTTGGTAAGATTTGTCAATCCTTGTAACACTGTGATTTGTCAAAATATGAAGCTAAAAATCACTAGCAATATCTAATTTTTGCAACTAAAATTCAGTAATTAAGTATAGATTTCATTCATAGATTAAGCAGTCATTCTTAATTTATACAAATAGTTCAACTCGACAGCTGAACCGACCAAACTTTTCCCCAATTGTTGCCAACCACGTAATGAAATAGCTAATCTATAATACCTAAATAGTTCATCCCCACTACCTTATTTCTCTTTGCATGCAAGCTATATACATTAGCATTCCTTCCACATCAACAACTCTAATGACATGCATATATTTTTTATTGGCTCACAGTCTGGACCCACCACAAACTGGCCAGCGTAAATACGCCATCTCTCTCCCTCGATTGAGAGCTCTCGCAAGTCCCAACCCACATCACTACGAACAATAATTACTCCTATTTTTTAACGGGCCTTAGATTTAGTGGCCCTATTGTGCGACTCTGTCTCTCCTCCTACGTTCCCTTCCAATTCCTTTCTCCACTGTTGTAACGCCCACGATGCGGCTATATCTCCCACGTGTCGAAGCACGACTTAGAGGCATAACCGCATTGTAAGCAATGTCGCAAGTGGGATAATCTTCACACAACCCATGTACTGATTAAAGGAAAGCGGTACATACTTGGCTTACACTCGCCACGTCACACAATGCATAAATATAACATTACATTCATCCAGATACAATCAAGGTCCGACTGCGGAACCAAAATAAAGAACAACCCCAAATGCAACAAAGTCCCCAATCGTCCCAACTGGGCACCACTACTGATCGTCAGGAAAGGAAATGTAATATCGTCCTGGAGCAGTATCATTGGTCCTTGCATCTGGTTTTGGAAGTAATCTGTGAGTCACGGGGACTCAGCAATCTCACACCCTCGCGATCAAGACTATTTAAGCTTATAGGAAGGGTAAAATGTATGAGGTGGAGCTGCAGCAAGCACTAGCATATATGGTGGCTAACATACGCAAATGAGAGCGAGAAGAGAAGGCAAAGGAACGATCGATAAACTATGATCAAGAAGTGATCCTAGAACAACCTACGTTCAAGCATTATTCGAGACCGTGTTCTCTTCCTGGACTCCGCCGAAAAGAGGCCATCACGGCCACACACTCTGTTGATTCATTTTAATTAAGTTAAGTTTCAGGTTTTATACAACTAGACATTAACAAATTCCCATCTTCCCATAACCATAGGCACGACTTTTGAAAGTTCAAATCCCTGTAGGGGTGTCCCAACTTAGCCCATCACAAGCTCTTACGGGCAACGAAGGATATTCCTTCTCCCAAGACAATCCGATCAGACTCGGAATCCCAGTTACAAGACATCTCGACAATGGTAAAACTAAACCAGCAAAACCACCGGAATGTGCCGACAAATCCCGATAGGAGCTGCACATATCTCGTTCTCAGGGCACAACGGATGAGACTAGCTACGAGTAAAACCAACCCTCAAGTTTCCCCGAGGTGGCCCCGCAGGCAGCTCAGTTTGGACAAACACTCAGAGGAGCACTGGCCCAGGGGTTTAAAATAAAGATGACCCTTGAGTCTGCGAAACCCAAGGGAAAGGCCTAGGTGGCAAATGGTAAAACCAAGGTTGGGCATTGCTGGAGGAGTTTTATTCAAGGCGAACTGTCAAGGGGTTCCCATTATAACCCAACCGTGTAAGGAACGCAAAATCAAGGAACATAACACCGGTATGACGGAAACTAGGGCGGCAAGAGTGGAACAAAACACCAGGCATAAGGCCGAGCCTTCCACCCTTTACCAACTATATAGATGCATTAAAATAGACAAGATATAATAATGATATCCCAACAATAAACATGTTCCAACAAGGAACAAACTCCAATCTTCACCTGCAACTAGCAACACTATAAGAGGGGCTGAGCAAAGCGGTAACATAGCCAAACAACGGTTTTCTAGGACAAGGTGGGTTAGAGGTTTGACATGGCAATATGGGAGGCATGATAAAGCATGGTGTTAGGTATCGTAGCATAGGCATAGCAATAGAGCGAGCAACTAGCAAGCAAATATAGAAGTGATTTTGAGGGTATGGTCATCTTGCGTGCAAAGTTCTCCGAGTTGACGTTAGCTTGATCCTCGTAAACGTACTCAACGGGTTCCTCGATCACGTACTCGTCTCCCGGCTCTACCCAAGCAAGAACACAAGCAAAGGGAGACACAATCAACCACGTGCAATGCACAAGCAACAATGATGCAAAACATGGCATGATATGCGGGATGCGATATGCGATGCATATGCATGTTTCGGAAAGGAAAGATTGAACCTGGCCGTAACTTGGAAAACCAAGAGTGCCACTAGAAATATGAGTTGATTTCGGTCGAAATCGATATAAAGATCACCGGAATCGGATGCACGATTTGCAAATGACAAGCAAAACAACTATGGCTGATCTGCGATTAACAGCACGAGGCCATCTAAATGCACCAAGAACAACAAGCTACTGCACTCTAACATAACAAAAAAAATACATGGTAGTGATCCACTCAAGATGCTTGACAAAAGATGAACACTGAGCTATGGCTAATTCACTCAATAGCAGGTTCAAACAAGCATGGCAAAAGTGCAAAAGATAACAGGTTACAGACTTAGTGAAAATAACAACATGCGAGGAATTTAACATCAGGAAGCAATGTTTAGAGCAAGATAACAACATGCTACAAGAACACATCATGGCAAAGCAAGGCATGGCATGAAGCTACTAAAATCATACAACAAAAGTCCCTTACTGACCATAAGCCAAAAGGGATCAGAAAATACAATGGCATCCATGTGAACATAGCAATTATCGTTAACAGATTCAGACTTAGAAGAAAGCTGGAACATGGCAAAACAGTTTCATGTAGGCATGTGTATGAGCTCGATGCACTCACCACGAGGCATTGCATGACAAAATAAGCATACACCCAGCAAGTAGACATGGCATAGTAGCTAAACATGGCAAGAACAACAACATAGCATGCATGGATCAACTACAACAACCTCAACAAAATCGCTTAACATGTAAACAATCTGCCAGGAACATTTTATAGCAAAAGTAGAGCTTGATTGAGTCAAGCTAGGGTGCTCCATAATTGCAAGGAAATACATGGATGGATAGAGCACCACAATATCTACAAAACATCCTTACTGATCATGCTCAAAAGAGGCATGGATCACTTTGTAGCAACAAGAATGCATGGCATAAAAATATTAACAGGACAAAGACTTGGAAGATTTCGAAGTCCCTGAAATCAGCAACATTACGAGAGCTACTTTGCATGCTTTTTCTAGTCACCACAGAGATCACAAAAATACATGGCATACACCCCTGTAAATATGGCATGACATACTTTAAATCACATGTAGGGCTCAAGTTCATAGGAGGCACACAACAATCATGGCAAAAATGACAAATAACCAATTACTGATAAGAATCTGAAACTAATATAAACTAGCACTCTTGCAACAGCATTTAGGGCATCAAGATGAGTTCAAATGAACATGGTGCAATGGAATGAAATGAAGTACTCGTCTAGACGAACAATTTGATATGCTGCACGCCCAAAACGGAGCCACAGATGCAGAGTTATGGCATGACGAAAAACGCTAAAAATACTGGGAGTTAGGAGAGAAAGTCATCCGTCTCCGATCGGATCTAGGGTTTGCACGCAATCCGTGGTGGCGGTGGATCTCGCCGGATCTCCGCCGGAGTTGATGCGGGGGCGGCCGGAGCGGGCGCGGGGGCTCGCCGGAGAGGGCCGGACGGCGGTGGACGGCGATGACGGCGGCGGCGCCGGGCGGTGGAGGTGGCGGACGACGTCGTCGGCGGCCCGGGCGGTAGACGGCGTCGGTCGCCGGCGATGGCGGCGGGCGGCGGACGCCGGCGAGGTCGCGGCGAGGCGGTGATGAGGCGCGGCGGACTCGGGCGGCGGGAACTCCCCAGGCGGCGGGGCGCGGCGATGGGCTGCGGGGGCCCTCCGTGGGCCGAGCGGGTCGGAGCAGCGGCGGGCGGCGGCGCGCCACATGGCGGCTCAGGAGTGGGCGGTGGCGGCAGCGGACATGTCCGGCCCGGCGAATCTCGTCCGGGCGCGCGGAGGAGGAGGGGGGCTAGGGTTGGATCCGTGATTTTTTTTGGGGGGGTCTATATTTATAGGTGGAGGCAGCTAGGAGGCTCCAAATTGAGCACGGTTTACGGCCAGGCGAACGTGATCAAACGGCCTAGATGATGGAGGAGGTTTAGGTGGGTTTTGGGCCACTTTGGAGGGGTGTTGGGCTGCAACACACACGAGGCCTTTTCGGTTCCTCGGTTAACCGTTGGAGTATCAAACGAAGTCAAAATGGCACGAAACTTGATAGGCGGTCTACCGGTAGTAAACCAAGGCCGCTTGGCAAGTCTCGTTCCAATCTGAAAATGTTTAACACCCGCACACAAAAAGAGGTAAAAGGGGCACCGGAGGACATAGGAGCGCCGGAATGCAAAACGGACAACGGGGAAAATGCTCGGATGCATGAGACGAACTTGTATGCAAATGCGATGCACATGATGACATGATATGAGATGCATGAAAAAGACAAAAACACACGAAGGAAAAAACCCGACAACGAGGAAATATCATAACTTAGTGCCGGAAATGGCAAGAGTTGGAATACAAATATGGCAGGTTACATACGGGGTGTTACAACTGTGCCACTTCCCCTTAAAAAGGGGCCACTGCGTCCTTCAACATCCCCACGACTGTCCCAATCTGCTCCAGTTACAAGTCTGCCAATTGGCATGCCATTCATCACTGTCGAGGTTTCCATTCTCTGCGGGGTCCTAATCGGCACACATATGAACCATGGCCGCCTCTCACAGAGTCGCTGTTGATTCATGGTGAAGCATATACACTCTGTCCATCTTCAACGGCCCTAGCAGTCCTCCTACCCAGCCTTAGCAGTTATGATCACATCCTCCATATTTGGGCGCCTTGTGTCAGGTCACCCGTATGTATCTTCAGCAGGTGATCTATCCACAAATGTGGATTTGCCTCGAAGAGCTAGGGCCCCATAAGGATGTCCGGCCCGTCGGGTAATCTGTACACGAGAGCCCACTGATCTCCAACATAATCTAATTTTTGTTTTACTTCCATCGTATTATCTTAGATCTTTTACTAATCTTATCATGGATCTTTCTTATTCTTTGAATATGTGCCTGCAACTGAAACTGAAAACTCTTTTGTTTTACCTCAAACTGAACAATCTTTGTGCAGGCCCATTAGGTGGTGGAGCTAGCAATCAAAAATTTACGATCTCTCGACTGAGTTCATGGAAATTAGATATTATATATGTTTCCTGGTATTTGACCCACAAAAGGCGGTATACCGAGTACACAGTCATAGTATTATTTGAACTCTCTTCATGAGCATCCAAAGTGGATGCCAAGTAGATGGAGCCAGTGCAACTCTGACATACTACCATGTTGAAACTGCATATGTGGATTTTCAGGATTATATGTTCTGAAATATACTGGATTTTCGCAACCTTTTTTATTTTACAAAGGTAAAAACAATTTTAATTTATTGTATACTGTTAAGTTATATATGCTGGAAGATGAAGATGTATGTTGTTTTGACCTTCACATTATTTTGTGTTGTAGGCTATGTAGCTCTATCATGCATGTGGCTTATTGATACATTATGATGGAAAGCGAAGAATTCTGATTATTTGTTCATTCAAACTATTATTTGTGACCAAGGCGACATATTTACCTTTTTGATCAATATACAGTGTACTCCACTCCAACTTTACCGTATGCCAATTTTTTAGCCTTTGGTCAAACCTAGATTGCCCATTAGACATTGTTTCCTGACGCCTCATAAACTGGATTTGGAGCATGGATGTATATTGAGTTTTAATGCTACGACTCTCTAAACCTGAAATGTGCTTCAGCCTGATTTATATACCAAATGGTGTTATCTAATTTGCACGTCGTTTGCTATTCTCTTAAGTTTGCTGATTTGTGTTGTTTCATGATTGACTTCAGAAGACTAACATCTCTTCCCTTTTTACGTAAACAACTCTTCTGTTCTCTTCGGCTACCTTTTGTAGACAAGGCCAGAAGTGATCATTGAAATTACAAACTTGCTCAAGCATATTCACTAAACAACCACCATGACCTATAGTGATCCCTTCCTTGCAATTTAATTAATCATATTATTTTGTCGAACATTAAGAAGTGTTCCTCATTCCAAAGAGACTATTTTTTGAGTTTGGTTTCGTATATCACATGATTAACTTTTTTATTTTGTAGGGAGTAACCGAAAATTATCTTGATTGAAAAGATGTATTTTTATCTGAATCATGCTCATATATTCATGTTTGATAAATTGCCCCTATATCCGGATCAAAAGGCTTACTGATACTTCCGCAGCAATGCGTGGGGTATCATCTAGTTCAACTATATATACTAGCTAATTTTAAGTACGTTGTACAGTTCCACCACATCTATAGTCAGATGAACTGAACAAAATAGCCCCTAAATTCTACTACTACTACTACTGCGGAGGGGCTTTGTACTACTTTCGGCTGCCTCTCCTCGGCAATGCGGTACCTGTGGCTAATGTAGCTTCAGCGACGCTCACCTCGAACGCCCTATGCCGCTCTAGACGACCCCTCTCGAAGCAGTGGTTCTCCTCATAGATCTCCTGATTCCTCGCGTCTGAGGCGGCGTGTGCCGCGGCCACTGTGGCGGTAAGGCTCTTTGCATGCTTGACGAGGCGCTCCTGAGAGGATCGAGAAGAGGTGTCTAGAGGGGGTGAATAGACTCTTAGTAAGAAAAGTTACAGTTTTTAATTTCTTTAAGTTGAAGTGGAGTTTTGGCACAAGTTTAAACTTTCACAATACATATCAAGCAGGCATCATAAGAGTATATGAGCAGCGGAAAGTAAATCATGCAAGTTGCAAGAATGTAAAGGGATGGGATTTGAGTGTGCAAACGCAATTGGAGACACGGAGATTTTTGGCGTGGTTCCGATAGGTGGTGCTATCGTACATCCACGTTGATGGAGACTTCAACCAATGAAGGGTAACGGTTGCACGAGTCCACGGAGGGCTCCACCCATGAAGGGTCCACGAAGAAGCAACCTTGTCTATCCCACAATGGGCATCGCCCACGAAGGACTTGCCTCACTAGGGTAGATCTTCATGAAGTAGGCAATCTCCTTGCCTGTACAAACTCCTTGGTTCAACTCCACAATCTTGACGAAGGCTCCCAAGTAACACCTAACCAATCTAGGAGACACCACTCTCCAAAAGGTAATAGATGATGTGTTGATGATGAACTCCTTGCTCTTGTGCGTCAACTTATAGTCTCCCTAACACTCAGCTCTCTCTCATAGGATTGTATTTGGTGGAAAGAGGGTTTGAGTGGAAAGCAACTTGGGGAAGGCTAGAGATCAAGATTTATGTGGTTGGAATGGAATATCTTGACCTCAACACAAGTGGAGGTGGTTCTCTCTCAGAAAATATATGTTGGAAGTGTAGGCATGTTCTGATAGCTCTCTCCACGAGTGAAGAGTGGCTGGAGGGGTATATATAGCCTCCACACAAAATTTAAAAGTTACACACAAATCACCAAACTCGGTGGGACCGAATCAGACAACTCGGTCAGACCGATTTAGTTCATAATGTGATCGTTAGACATTTTGGTGGGACCGATATGATCAACTCGGTGGGACCAATGTGCTAGGGTCAAGGTAATACCTCGTCTCAGTTTGACCGATTACGCAAACTCAGTGAGACCGATTTTGGTAATAGGCAAAACAAAGAGTTGGTCAAGCAAACTCTATGGGACCGATTGCATATCTTGGTGGGACCTAAATTGTTGCAATAGGTAACAGAGAGTTTGCAAGACCATCTCGGTGAGACCGAGATCCCATCGGCGAGACCGAATTAACTAGGGTTTCTGGCAGTGGCTATGTCAAGTGAACTCGGTGGCGCTCAGTAGGAAATTTCGGTGGGGCCAAGTTTGACTTCTGGTTTGGGACATATGTGGATATGGGAAAGTGGTTGAGGGCTTTGGAGCATATCAGTAAGCACTTTGAGAAAGTAAGCCATTAAGCAACACCTCATCCCCTTTTAATAGTATTGGCTTTCCTATGGACTCAATGTGATCTTGGATCACTAAAAGAAAAATGTAGAGTCTTGAGCCAATCTTTTGTCCTTAGCATCTTGAAAGGGTTCCATATCCTCTTGTCCACGCCACTCCATGTGTTGAACTTGTCTGAGATATACTAGATGAAAACATTAGTCCAACAAGAGATATGTTGGCATTAATTACGAAAACGACCCAGGGAGCACTTGTGCTTTCAATCTCCCCCTTTTTGGTAATTGATGACAACATACATCAAAGCTTTAGATAAAGATACAGAGAATAACAAGTAAAGCTTTGGAAAGACATGTAACATGCATGGGCTCCCCCTACATGTATGCATCCATGTCAATATGGAATGTAAGAGAATGTGAATGCATAATCATGATAGGGTAAGCAATGTGTTACATGTATCTTGGCTATATGCATCAGAGCAAATGATGTGAATATGGGAATTGTAACTTCATGTTCATGATTCCTCCTTGCAAACAATATGTACATTAGCAAGAAATCTTCATGCACATGAGCGTGATGCATATACTTACCTTGTGGTCTTGAGCTATCTTAGGAAGAGATGAACCTGAGTAAACAAGGTTAGATAACACAGATACATGTACTAGACAGATCAAACAAAAGAAACCACAAGAGTACCAAGATTGGGATGACATGTAGAGAGTGAGTACTGGGTACTCTATAGGATATAGACATGTCCCCAAAGGATAAAGATATGCAATGAATTCAAGGATTTCCTTCCCTAGCAGTCTTTCTCCCCCTGAATCTTCTATTGGATAATGGGAGAACATAGGGAAACAAAAGTAGAGCAAAACATATCATGAACATAAATATAACATAGACATGTCTTTCCCGTCTTAAAGACATGTGACTTCTCTCCTCTTGAACACCAAGCATCTAGGGCCTTTGATGAGATTACCTGTCTCTCCCTTTTACACTCTCTCCCTATTTGAAGAGAATAAGCTTTGATGTGATCTCTCTCTCCCCCTTAGACATCAATTTCCAAGAAGGGATCTTCTGGAGTGTGAGCAAAAGGTTTGGTCCTTGAGTCATAGAGCAAAGAAGCATATAGATTGTGATGCTGGTAGAGGACAAAAATCATCGAGTAGAGATGGAATAAAAGTGCAGGAACAAGTGGCAGATTGTCTTCTCTGCAGTGAAATCGGTGATACTGAATTGGTTCGGTGTGACCGAAAGCAACAAATCGGTATGACCGAGTTGAACACAGAGAGAACACTTGTCACCTCAGCTCACTAGGCAAATAAGATCTCTCAAGGATTTGCAAGGAATTGACTGAAAGATTTGCAATGAATTGGATGCAGAAAATGCAGAACTAAATAGATAAAAGAAAATCTAGATGAAGTTTTTTTTGAAAAATGAAAGGGAATAAATATGCAAAGGACAAATGCAAGAATACATAGAAATACTAGAGAACTTCATCTAGAATTGGTCCGTGACAGAGTCACCTATGTTAGAGCACATTGACTGAGGAGTCAAGTGAGAACACTTGATCGTAGATCATGCTCATCGTTTAAGCTCAAAATGGGGTTACCATTTTTCATTTACGCTTTTGATGAATTTGCATCTTGTTGAGCTGCTTTGACCCATGACTTGGAGTAAAGCTTCTCTAAGATGGAATAACATACCTAGGGTGGTGGTGTTGAACTTGATCATGTAGTTGAACTTGTGTGGGTTGCTCAAGGTTGATGTAGCTCATCAAGAGTTGGGAGCACCACTTGTAATTTAAGTTCATCTACCTACATGGGTTAGTCTTGCTAGGAAGAGCACTTGTGTATCCAACATGACAATCATGAAATTTGATACCAAATGAAATTTGATATATAGAATTTGTCAAAGGATATGCTGAGGGGTTTCATGCTTCCTTGTCTTCAACCACCATTGTGTAGTGACTTGGTGATGTAGAGATTGCTCAAGATGTGAGTGAGTTGCAATCTCATGGATTTAGATTCATCCAAGTACCTACAAGGGTTAGATAGACTGCAAGTGTACAAGAATATCCAAGACATTTGATCATCATCATAGGAGAAGTATAAAGGATTAGTCATAGGCTCATGCCTTGCATGTATCCAAATGGAGTTCCTACTCCAAATTTGAAGCATCAATGATGTTCAATTCACCTCTCAAACGACAAAATACTTTCTCATCAAGCGGTTTGGTGAATATATCCACCAATTGCTTATCGGTACGAACATGTTTAAGTTTAATGTCCAATTTAGCAACATGATCTCAAATGAAATGATGACGAACTTCAATATGCTTAGTTCGAGAATGTTGCATGTGATTGTGAGAAATCTTAATAGCACTCTAATTGTCACAAAGCAATGGAACGTGTTTCACATTGATCCCATAATCTTTAAGAGTTTGGGTCATCCAAAGTATTTGGGCACAACATGAACCAGCGGTAATGTATTCCGCTTCGGCGGTGGATAAGGATACCAAGTTTTGTTTCTTGGAGGACCAAGACATAAGAGATCTACCAAGAAATTGACAAGTACCCAAAGTGGACTTTCTATCAACCTTGTCTCCGGCATAGTCTGAATCGGAATAGCCAACAAGATAAAAAGAGGACCTCTTAGGAACCAAATGCCAAAATTTGGTGTATGTATTAAGTATCCCACTATCCTTTTCACAGCCTTAAGATGACATTCTTTGGGGGCCGCTTGATATCGTGCACACATGCACACACTTAGCATAATATCGGGACGGGAGGCACATAGATATAATAACAAACCAATCATAGAGCGATAAACCTTTTGGTCAACCGATGTGCCATCCTTGGTCAAATCAAGATATCCACTAGTTGGCATGGGAGTTTTCATACCTTTGCTTTCTTGCATGTTAAACTTCTTGAATAAGTCCTTGGTGTACTTTGTTTGAGAAACAAAGGTGCCTTCCTTAGTTTGCTTGATTTGCAAACCAAGAAAGAACTTGAGTTCACTCATCATAGACATCTCAAACTTCTTCGACATTAGCTTCCCAAACTTTTCACTAAAAAGAGGGTTAGTCGAACCAAATATGATATCATCAACATAGATTTGGCATACAAATAATTCGCAATTAACCCTTTTAGTAAAAATAGTAGAATCTATTTTTCCAATCTCAAAGCCTTTCTCAATGAGGAACTTGGTCAAGCATTTATACCATGCTCTAGGAGCTTGTTTAAGACCATAAAGAGCTTTGTGAAGTTTGTAAACGTGATCGGGTTTCTTAGGATTGACAAAGCCAGGAGGTTGTTTAACATAAACTTCCTCCTCAATTTCACCATTTAGAAAAGCCCTTTTAATGTCCATTTGGTATAAAGTGATATCATGGTGATTAGCATAGGCAAGTAAGATGTATGGACTCAAGTCTACCAACGGGGGCATATGTCACACCGTAGTCCATACCTTCGACTTGAGTGTAGCCTTGGGCGATGAGACGAGCTTTCTTGCGGACAACTTGACCATCTTCGTCTTGCTTGTTGCGAAACACCCATTTGGTACCAATGATGTTGTGGTTGTTGTTGGGCTTCTCGACCAATGTCCACACTTGATTTCTCTCAAAGTTGTGTAGCTCTTCATGCATGGCGTTTATCCAATCCGGATCTTCCAATGCTTCTTCAACCTTCATAGGTTCAATGCTAGAGATGAATGAATAATGTTCACAAAAGTTAGCCAAACAAGTTTTAGAGCGAGTGATTCTCCCGGTTTGAATATCACTGAAGATTTGTTCGGCGGGATGGTCTCTTGAGACTTGTTGTGGAGTTGACACGGCAGATGTCCTAGAGCAAGGACTTAGTCATAGGGCCATCGCACTAGGAAGCTTAAAGGGGTTAATCGGGACAAAGGACACGAGAGAGTTTTATACTAGTTCGGCCCCTTACGATGAAGGTAAAAGCCTACGTCTAGTTGGGATTGGTATTGCCAGGGTTTTGACTTCCAAGAGGCTCAACTCGCCGGCTTGGTTATCAACTTGGTTGTTTCTTGCCCTAAACCACCACCGGGTCGTCCCCTTATATACACGGGTTGACGCCAGGTGGCCTACAGAGTCCCGGCCGGCTCATAATTGTGTCCGGCTCGGTGGATTCTTTACATGTCTTTCTATACAAGTATTTCCTTACATATGGTGGTTTACTTTACAATATCGGGCCTCAAGCCAGCCCCAGGCCTTTGGGCCTTCTATAAGACTTAATAAACTACAAACTTGGATGTTTACTGAGCTTCTTGCGTAACCCGCCATTGAAGCTGACCCGACCCCTCCTGGGCGGGTCTCAACTGATAGTAATATCCCCAACATTAGGCCCCAGGTTGACTCTGAACTTTGTTCTTTGTCAATCTTCAATACTTAGTCGGAATCCGTCCTCTGTCTGAAAACTTCTGTAACCCGCCATGACGTCATCTTTTGAAAACACAAAAAACCTTCATGATGTCATCTTACAACGGATCTTTTTTAATGCCTTCCGGGAATTGAGGCGTCTGTTCAGTTGGATAATTATTATTGGGTCTCCTTGATTTTCGCGCCCGCCTGTTCGCATCTGCCCTTATAAATAGGCACGCGGCCGGTCCTTCGCATTCTCCTTTCTTCCTCATCCTCTTTCGCTCGCAACCTCCGTTGTTGCTCGAGCTCCGCCGCCGCCGCAACTCTCATCGTCGTCGTCAAGCTTGGCCGCTGCATCACCCTGAGTCCGACCAGAGAATGCGGCAACTCTTCGCGGCAGGCCTGCATCTTGTAAGTTTTCTTCTCTCTCACGCACCTAGATCTGTTCTAGGTTTGCGAGTTCTTCAGTGTTCTTCACCTGTTCTCCATGGATCATCTTGTAGATCTTCTCCGCAACTTCTTTTGATCTATAGAAGAGATATAACTCGCGCGGTAGTTGTTTGGCATTCATTTTTGATATCAGTAGATCCCTTTATAGCTGCTTCTTTACAGTCGACGAACTCATCTGTACTAGGTTTTTATGTCTAGAATATTTTCCTTTTTGAAACAGCCTTTTGATCCAAAATGAAAATGATAGCTTGGTGAAACTTGTTTATGCCAACACTTAGCTGAATCTATTTTCCGAAAAAATCTGTAGTCATGGCGGCTTACCATTCTGGCTTTCTTTTCCTTATATGTCATTAGCCCTTAGTTAAGTCGCCGTTACTAGTTTTACAATTTCAACCTTTAATTGTTAATTTGCCCGACACTTTATTTTTCCTTTTCCAGTCCGTTGTTCATCATGCCGTCAAAGACACCCACCATCTGCAATTGGGTTCCTCAACCATAACTGAGGAGCGTCTGAAAGAGTTCTTCCTCGTTGGGTTTCTGCCTTCAAAGAATGTCATGTCTTATCGTGCTCCTGACCCGGAGGAAGAACGTCCCAATCCAAAAGACAGAGAAGTGATTATCTTCACTGACCACATGAACCGTGGCTTTTCACTGCCCGGTTCAAAATTCTTCAGAGAGGTTCTTCATTTTTTAAACTCCATCCTTAGGACCTTGGACCCAATTCTATTTCCAACATTTGTAACTTCCAAGTGCTCTGTGAGGCATATCTTCAGCAAGAGCCCACCATAGAGCTGTTTAGAGAGTACTTTTATCTAAATCGTCAGAATGAATGCACCAATGGTTCTAGCTTAGAACTTGGAGGCATCTCGATTCAGCGCCGTCAGGGTGCTGTTTTCCCTCTCATCGTCTTACCGAGCCACCCAAAGGACTGGAACCAAACTTGGTTTTATTGTCAGGATACTTCTCCAGCAAATGAGAAGCCTCTGCCGGGTTACCGCCCTAGTCGTCTTGACTCCAAGTTCACCCTTCCGGATAAGCTTACCGTCGCTGAACGTAGGAAGCTTCTTCCCTCCATTAGAAGAATCAACGACTTGTTGGGTAATGGTTTAACCGGAGTAGATCCGACCCATTGCTGGCTCTCATGGCGGGTTATTCCAATAAGTCATCGATCTCAACTGATGTATGAATATGACGGAAGCCCGGACCACCCTCTTCGTCACAGCCCAGTTGAACTCACCGAAGAAGACATTGTTTCGATGTCAACCCTTTTGGTAAATGGGAAGTATGAAGATTGCAGTATTGTTGGGTTAAGTCCCTTCTGCAAGATTAATCCGGTGCCAGAAGTAAGTACATTCTGATCTCTTTTTCTTCGTATTTTGCCCAGCTATTAGTACTTAATACTGATCTGTCTTCTTGTCTTTATAGGCCAATTCTGACTTCTGGAAGGTGAAATATGACCACGAAGCTGCCAAGAAGGCGAAAGCCGCCACTATGAACACCAAGAAGACGACCCGGAAATCAAAGAAGAAGAAGAAAACTACTGCTGAGGATTTAATGAAGCTTGATGACTCGTCTGACTCAGAGGTAGCCCTTGATTCCCTTGGCCAACTTTTTAACAATCTTATTGATACTGATCCTTACCAGGATGACACTGGGGCTAGTCAAGCCGGGGAAGCAGAGGTAACTATCATTTCCTCCGACTCAGATCCCTTACCAAGACACAAAGTTCGACGAGTGATCCGTAAAGTAAGGTTTTCTAACCCCTTAGCTCACTTGGATCCCAACTTTCATTTGAAAAAGCAGCAGCATGAAAGCCGTCGTGAAGTTGAGATTGAAGATGAGCCGGCTGTCGTCCCTGAACAGACCCCTCAGAAACGTCCAAACGAGGTTTACTTATTACTGTCCTTACCTTTGTTTTAATGAATCCTGCTCCTTGCATTTCCTTCAATTCCTTTCATTTACCTTTTCAGGAGGTGTCTCGTTCCTCGGCGACTCATCACAAACACAATTTCCTGCTTTCAAGACTGCTCCTGGGTAATTAAAAATCCTCTTTTCTTCCGAGTTTGATCAATTGTTATCTTAATGCTGACTATCATGCAACATTTTTCTTTAGCGGTCAGGCTAAGTCCAAGAAAGCGAAGGCAACAAAACCAGTGGAAGACCCGCCAGTACTGGCATCTGAGCCGGCTAGGCCACCTTCTCCATTAACTGTCGCCCCAGAAGACCCGCCTATTGTCCATGAAGCAAATCCTCCAGAGCCATCCCTTGTCAAGACCACTATTAACCCTTCTGCAGCTGGTCCATCAAGCTCAACCGACCCACCGTCTCCCCGTGTTCAAGATGTTCAAATTACTGGGAGCCGCTTTGTTGAGCCGGGGAACCCGACGGTATTGGCACGGTGCACAGCTAAGCAAGAAGCTTTGGAGAGGCGGAAGGTTCGTCTTGATGTTGCCAACTATGACCGTCTTAATGCCAGTGATATCTTATCCGGCTATCTCAGTCATGTACACTCCAGTCATGATTCTGAGATTGAGATGGTCAAGCAGCTTCAATTGAAGTATGAGGTATGTAGTTTCCGGTTTACCAATATTCCTTCAGCCCCCAAGTCTATAGATTATGAGAGAAACAAAATAACCTATAGACTTAAAATATAGGCCGACACCTTTACTTCTGAATCTTTGCCTGATATTAGTAGAACAAGACTTCAGCCATAGTCCCCAAGGACCGGTTTATTTAATCATTAATAAATCAGTACTTCAGAATTGAACACCATCTGTAAAATACTTAACATTCCGGTTTATCTTTGATAACCTTGCTGAACTGCGTACATTAGCCCCCAAGTGCCAAGTGCTGTTACTTTGTAAAGGACTTGGGACTTCTAATATGCTGGTAGAGTCGCAAAAATTTGATTTGGCATACATTAGCCCCCAAGTGCCAAGTGGTTTATTCGTAAAGTACTTGGGACTTTGAATTTTGAATTTGGATACTGGAATTTAAAACCAAATCTTGAATTATCTGAATGTTTCACAGAATGCATTATCTGAACTGAACTCCCAATTGACTGACGCAAAGACCCGACTAGCAAGCCAGGAGTCAGAAATCAAATCTTCCACCTCCAAATTGCAAATGAGCCTTTCTGAAACGGAGACTTTGAAGACCAGCTTTGCTGCCAAAGAAAAAACTTGGGAGAATGAGAAAACACTCGTGACCCGCCGAGCTGAGACAGGTGAAACAGCTCTGAAAGAAATTTCAACAGAGCTGAACAATTTGAAGGGCCGGGTATCTCAGATGGTTGCTGCGATTTTTGGTAAGCCGTTTGAATTGATCTTGAATATAATTTTTGTCAAACCGGAATATGATCTGCTAACTGACTCTGTTAAAAATATGTACAGGTCCGCGAAGCAAAAATCTGAGCCAAGACCCGTTGATTAAGCTGAAAGCGGTATACACCTTGGTTGAACAATTATACATTGGTGCACAACGGGCTCTGGCCGTTATATATCCGGTAAATCAAGGATCCAACCGGCTTAGCGATGTCCTAAAGAAGCTGTCCATCCTTCCTGCTAGATTCCAAGAGGTAAACCGCTCCTGTGTGCGAGCCGGTGCACTGACTGCCCTAAGCCCTTCCAAAGCTTGGGTGCCAGACCTAGACCCGGCGGACGTGGCAAGGGGCTATCCTACCGTGAAGGAGGACGGGTCTCCTTTGATCAAGATGACTTTATAGCCTGCGTCCGTGAAATCCGGCCTCAGGCGACTAGCCTTGGAGATGACACCAACGTGGACAAATACCAGCCGGGTTTTGACAGTGCAAATAAGAAGATGGCCACTCCTTCATACAAAGTTGCCGATCTGATTCCACCTGTGAGAGAAGATACATTCGCCCCAGAAATTGACCCGGTCAGCCTGATTGACGACAAAGCTGAATTTGTCGCCATGAACGGCTTTGATTGGTCCAAATCCAACTTCCAGCAGACTCAAGATGGTGAACCGGTGAGGGAAGGACAATGATCATCTTCATGGGCTAATAAAGCCGTGTAATAGCTTAACTGTTTAAAACACCACGTGTTTGCTTATGCATCGTGCATAAAACACTTCTATGTGAATCTGTGTTTCTGGATGCCAATGTTTAATGCTTTCTTAAGCATCGTTTAATGCTTGTCTCTGCAATGTTTAAACTCTGTTCCTGTGAACACAAGGAAAAACCTGGCAAGGCGGTTTAGAACCAACTGGGTTTAAACACCTAATTTACAGCCCATATCTCCACCTCAAAAAACAGATACAAATATAAATAAAGGATAAGGTTTAATACTAACTCTTAAGTTAACACAGTCGGTAAGCGCGTATAAGTAAGAATCATACCTTGTCCTTGTTGATTCTTAGATCGCCGGTTCAAATAACCCGGGTGATGAATTTGATAATTCAATATGTATAAAAGTTAATACTCCTTGAATATTCAATAATCATCATATCTCAGTAGCTCGTACCTTCGGTTCCTTAGACCACCGGCTTGGATAACCCGGGCGGCTGTGTTGTCCAATAATTGAGCCGTCGAAGAAAACCAGGCCATCTCATTTGTAATATTGAAACAACAAAAACTCAAAGGCAAGCAACAGATAATAAACATAATTTTAACTCTGTATTTAAAAGATTGGGGGTTTCTGATTCGAATACGATCAGTAAACCGGACCAAAGGGGTTAAGCTAAGGTTCGAATATGACCATATAGCCCCCAGTGGCTTTGGCGTTGCGCCGATCAAGAGGGTACCGACAGCTATGTTCTCTTTGGTTCGAATACGACCTATGTTTGAACAGGAAGCCCCCAAATGACCTTGAGAGGTTTTTAACGACCCTGATTCGAATACGATCCAAGTCGGCTCAAGAGGGGTTAAGCTATGATTCGGATACGATCAAGAAGCCCCCAAGTGAATTTGGCCTTGAGCCGATCAAGAGGGTTACGACAGCTATGTTCTCTTTGGTTCGAATACGACCTATGTTTGAATAGGAAGCCCCCAAGTGACCATGAGATTTACAGCTAGATTCGAATACGATCATAAGACGGACTAGAAAAGGTTAAACTTGATTCAAATATGATCAGCTCCTTAATAGTCATTTGTGAAAAAATAATAAAGATGCATAATCTTTGAAAAGAAAAGAGACCGATGGTCTTACTTTATTGCTTATCATCGTATATACAATGTGAACGTATGTACATGATGAGAGCCGGTGGCTCAGGTATAGTACGGCCGAAGTTGAGCAATGTTCCACGGCCGGCGGGTCTCCTCTTCCGACTTACGTGAGTCTGCATGCTCTCGAACGTCAATGAGGTAGTAAGACCCGTTGTTTAAATTTTTACTGACCACAAAGGGTCCTTCCCAAGGTGGGGATAACTTGTGTGCATCTGAAAGATCTTGGATGAGCCGGAGCACCAAGTCGCCTTCCTGAAAAGTCCTGGTCTTAACCCGGCGGCTGTGATAACGACGCAGGTCCTGTAGATAGATTGCTGACCGTGCTGCTGCTAAGTCTCTTTCTTCATCCAGCAAGTCAAGCGCATCTTGTCTGGCTTTTTCATTGTTAGCTTCAACATAAGCCGCCACATGGGGCGAGTCATGACGGATGTCACTGGGCAATACTGCTTCTGCCCCATAAACCATGAAGAAGGGTGTGTAACCCATAGACCCGTTGGGTGTAGTATTGATGCTCCATAACACTGAAGGCAACTCCTCTACCCAACAACCCGGCATTCGCTGTAAAGGAACCATAAGCCGGGGCTTTAGCCCTTTCAGAATTTCCTGATTGGCTCTCTTAGCTTGACCATTGGATTGAGGATGAGCTACAGAAGAAACATCAAGCCGGATGTGCTCTCACTGACAAAACTCTTCCATAGCCCCTTGGGATAGATTAGTTCCATTGTGTGTGATAATATTGTGTGGAAAACTGAAACGGAAGATTATTTTCTTCATGAACTGAACCACCGTGGCTGCATCACACTTACTCACAGGCTCCGCCTCAACCCATTTAGTGAACTTATCAACAGCCACCAGGAGATCTGTCTTCTTGTCCTTAGACCTTTTGAAAGGTCCCACCATGTCAAGCCCCCAGACTGCAAACGGCCAAGTGATTGGAATCATCCAGAGCTCTTGAGCCGGCACATGCGCTCGTCGTGCAAATTTCTGACATCCATCACATCTACTGACCAGATCTTCTGCATCAGCGTGAGCCATCAACCAGTAAAAACCGTGACGAAACGCCTTGGCCACTAAGGATTTTGACCCGGCGTGATGACCACAATCACCTTCATGGATCTCACGAAGGATTTCTTGACCTTCTTCAGGGGAAACACACTGTTGAAATGCTCCGGAAACACTACGATGAAATAACTCTCCATCCGAAATCGTCATGGACTTAGATCACCGGGTTATCTGCCGAGCCAGGGTCTCATCTGCTGGAAACTCTCCTCGGGTCATGTAAGCCAAGAATGGCACCGTCCAATCTGGGATGACGTGAAGAGCCGCCACCAACTGCGCCTCCGGGTCAGGAATAGACAAATCTTCTTATGTGGGCAACTTGACAGAGGGGTTTTACGAAACATCTAAAAAGGTGTTGGGTGGTACCGGCTTACGTTGAGACCCTAGCCGGCTCAAAGCATCAGCTGCTTCATTTTTTCGACGGTCAATGTGCTCCACCTGATAACCTTTAAAGTATCCTGCAACAACGTCGACCTGTCGACGATAAGCCGCCATGAGAGGGTCTTTGGAATCCCACTTGCCAGACACCTGCTGAGCCACTAGATCTGAATCACCAAGACATCTGACCCGACTCAAGCTCATCTCCTTTGCCACTCGAAGACCATGGAGCAATGCTTCATACTCTGCTGCGTTGTTAGTGCACGGAAACATCAATCGTAACACATAACAAAATTTATCACCTCATGGGAAATTTAATACAACTCCAGCCCCCGAGCCTTCCAATTGCCTGGACCCATCAAAATGAATAGTCCAATATGTGTTGTCCGGCTTTTCTTCTGGCATCTGTATCTCTGTCCAGTCATTGATGAAGTCAACCAGGGCTTGAGACTTAATCACAGTGCATGGAACATACTTCAGCCCATGAGACCCAAGCTCAATTGCCCACTTGGCAACTCGCCCTGTAGCTTCTCTGTTTTGAATAATGTCTCCCAAAGGAGCAGAGCTAACCACAGTGATTGGATGTCCCTGAAAGTAATGCTTAAGCTTCTGGCTTGCCATGAACACCCCATAAACAAGCTTCTGCCAATGTGGATATCGTTGCTTAGACTCAATTAACACTTCACTGACATAATAAACCGGCCGCTGAACCGGATGCTCTTTGCCAGCCTCCTTGCGCTCTACCACCATAGCCACACTAACAGCCCGTGAGTTGGCAGCTTAGTATAAAAATAGCGGCTCTTTCTCAATTGGAGCAGCTAGGACCGGCAGCTCAGCCAGTTGTGCCTTCAGATCCTCAAAAGCGGCATTCGTAGCATCGCTCCAAACAAACACATTTGTTTTCTTCATCAACTGATACAGAGGCATAGCCTTTTCCCCTAACCGGCTCAAAGCAGCCACACGACTCGCCAGTCGTTGAACATCATTGACACAGGTTCGTTTGGCCAGGGATGTAATTGCCTTGATCTTCTCCGGGTTAGCTTCAATACCTCGGTTAGACACCAGAAAACCCAAAGCTTGCCGGCTGGCACTCCAAAAACACACTTGGCCGTGTTAAGCATCATCTTGTAAACCCGAAGATTATCAAAAATCTCTTTCAGGTCTGTGACCAAGGTTTCCTCTTCCCTGGACTTCACCACTATATCATCCACATAGGCATGAACATTGCGCCCAATTTGATCATGAAGACAATTCTGCACACACCGTTGGTAAGTCGCCTGAGCACTCTTGAGCCCAAAAGGCATAGACACATAGCAGAAAGCCCCAAAAGGAGTTATAAACGCTGTCTTCTCTTGATCCTTGACTACCATCTTAATCTGATGATACCCGGAGTAAGCATCTAAGAAACTCAACCGTGCGCAACCCGCCGTAGCATCAATGATCTGATCAATACGGGGAAGAGCAAAAGGATCAGCCGGACAGGCCTTGTTTAAAACTATGTAATCCACACACATACGCCAGGTGCCATTCTTTTTTAGCACGAGCACCGGGTTAGCTAACCATTCTGGGTGAAAGACCTCCACAATGAACCCGGCCGCCAAGAGCCGGGCCACCTCTTCTCCAATGGCCTTGCGCCTTTCTTCATTGAACTGCCGAAGAAACTGTCTGACAGGTTTGAACTTTGGATCGATATTAAGAGTGTGCTCAGCAAGTTCCCTCGGGACACCCGACATGTCTGAAGGTTTCCATGCAAAGATGTCCCGGTTCTCACGGATGAACTCGATGAGCGCGCTTTCCTATTTCGGATCCAAGTTTGCACTGATGATGAACTGTTTGGATGAATCGCCAGGCACAAAGTCAACCATATTAGTGTCATCAGCCGTTTTGAACTTCAACTCCGGCTCATGCTCTGTTGTTGGTCTCTTTAATGACGTCATGTCCGCCGGGTCAACATGATCCTTGTAGAATTTCAACTCCTCTGTTGCACAAACAGATTCAGCATAGGCAGCATCCCCCTCTTCACATTCCAAGGCGATCTTCCGGCTCCCATGGACTGTAATGGTGCCCTTGTGACCCAGCATCTTGAGCTGCAAATACACGTAACACGGCTGAGCCATGAACTTGGCATAAGCCGGCCGCCCAAATAGAGCATGATATGGGCTTTTGATCTTAACCACTTCAAAGGTTAATTTTTCTGCCCTTGAGTCATACTCATCCCGAAAGGCTACCTCCAGCTCGATCTTACCAACTGGGTATGCCGATTTACCGGGTAGTACACCATGAAAAACAGTGTTGGATTGTTTAAGATTTTTATCCATCAATCCCATCCGGCGGAACGTCTCATAGTAAAGGATGTTGATGATGCTGCCTCCATCCATGAGTACCTTAGTAAACTTGTACCCACCAACCTGAGGTGCCACTACCAAAGCCAAGTGACCCGGATTATCAACCCGGGGCGGGTGATCCTCTCTGCTCCACACAATAGGCTGCTCCGACCAACGTAGATAACGTGGAATTGCCGGTTCAACGGCATTGACAGCCCTCTTGTGGATTTTCTGGTCTCTCTTACATAAACTGGTAGTAAAGACATGATACTGTCCGCTACTCAACTGCTTCGGGTTGCTCTGATAGCCGGATTGTTGCTGCTGTTGATTCCCTTGGTTGTGTTGCTGATTATATCCTCCCTGGTGACCAGGATGACCCTGACCATGAAAACCTCCTCCGCTTGAACCGGCGCCCAGGCCCTGAAAGCCGCCTCCACCTGAGCCGCCACCCAGGCCGTGACCCCCATCAAATGCATTTGAATTTTTAAACGCCTTCATGATCGTGCAATCCTTCCACAAGTGGGTGGCTGGCTTCTCCCAGGTGTCGTGTCTTCAACAAGGTTCATTCGACAACTGCTCAAGGGTGGGGCCTGACCCGCCCGATCGAGGGGGTTGTCTGCCCTTGCAGCGCTGATTACCACCCTGCGCCTTAGTATTAGCAACAAACTCATCAGCCTTACGCTTATTACCTCCTTGATTTGCCGGGTTATGCTGGTGACCCTTGCCATTGCCATTCTTCTTTCCCTTCGTTGCTTTTTCTTCATCAGATGCCAGGTCTTTGGTGGTATCAGAATCGGCATACTTGACAAGAGCCGCCATCAACATTCCCATGTCATTAAAGTCACGTTTAAGCCGCCCCAACTTCTGCTTCAGAGGTTCAAAACGGTAATTTTTCTCCAACATCAAAACTGCTGAGCCGGCATCCATCTTATCAGATGAATGTATTACCTCCTTGACCCGGCGCACCCAATGGGTTGTAGATTCTCCATCCTCTTGCTTGCAATTGGTCAGATCCACAATCGACATTGGCTGCTTACACATGTCTTTAAAGTTCTGGATGAACCGTGCCTTCAACTCTGCCCATGAGCCGATGGAATTGGGTGGTAATCCTTTCAACCAGGTCCGAGCCGTTCCATCCAACATCATGGTAAAATATTTGGCCATTGCAGCATCACTAACCTCCAACAGCTCCATAGCCATCTCATGACTGTCAATCCAAGCCCTCGGCTGTAAGTCAGCTGTGTAGTTAGGCACCTTATGAGGTCCCTTGAAATCCTTGGGCAACCGCTCATTGCGTATGGCTGGGACCAGACAAGGTACGCCTCCGGTTCTTGTAGACACTCCTGCCTACCGAGGTTGCTGGATAAGCCGGAAAGGTTTGGTGAGCCGCCTGCTCTGCTGCTATCTGAGCTGCCCGTTCCGCCTCTTGACGAATCCTCTCCTGATCCGCTAAGTTACGAGCTCCAGCCCGCACCGGCTCATACCTATATGGCCGGTTGTGACGTTGAGCATTACTTGACATCTCTGCAGATTCCATGTGCCTACTGTAACTCGGGCTCCGGCTTGGGCGAGGAGTTGAATGAATCCTGTCTCCACTGTAGGAGTATGCATCCTGCTGGGCCAAAGCTGTCTGAAGTAGTTCTCTTACCCTCTGGGTTTCAATTGCTGCTGGCGAGTCACCTTCCATCGGGAGAGCTGCCAATCGAGCCGATGCCACAATGAGGTTCTCCATGGGGTTGGAGAAGTGACCCGGGGGTGTTGATATATAACAAGGAGGAGATGTATTCATGCGCGGTGGCTCCATGGTGCGTGGCTGAACTGGTGCACCGAGCGTCGTGACCCGGTGTGCCTCTGGCGGGTTGCTCCCTCCAGCTCTGGGTGTATGGAACAGATTCCTCGGATCCAGTGTTAGAGGCAGACGCGACTGAGTTTTCTGACGCCTCCTCCTCATGACTTCGTTTGACGCATTAAGATCCATCGAGAGCCGGAAGGTTTCTGCTTGAAGCTATTGAGCACGAGCACCAAAGCTGCTCGTTCTGCTGCCATCTTGGTTTCCTCCGCGGCCAGATTTTCCTTAGCTTGCACCATCTCCTCCCGCATGCGTGCCACTTCCGCGTCATGTTGGGCTTTATCTGCCGGCTCTACCGTAGCAGTTAACAGAGTCGTCAGTTTATCCATGAGGTCCATGAGAACCTGAGCCGAGGGGCGCGCGGGGTCTCCTGACCCGGCAGCTGCCAACCCAGTGGCTATTGCTGTCGCTACGGTGGAGTTCTGCCCGGGCTGCTTCCCTACCATGAAGACTCCGGCCCAATTTGGTGGCTCAAGGGGTTCCGGAATACTGCTACCATCGGAACAGCCCCCGAGCATGACGTCTTGTAGTTGGTACAACGAGTCCGTCTCAGCTGTTGATGATGCAGTATCAGAGCAGATGGCCGTCTCCCCGCCTTCCATTGATCCTTCGGAGTATTCACCGCCATGGATGCAGCCTACGAAGGCATGCTTCACGACAGATTGAACACGGGCGGACCCGGCGCGCTGAGCCATTTCGATGAGGTCGGTGTGGACATCCGGCTCAGGTCCTGACTCGCCGATCCGGCCGATGAAGACGTGAATTCCGCCGAAGGGGACCCGGTACCCGTACTCGATTGAGCCGGCCTCGGGGCCCCAGCCTTCGTCATCGATGTAGATCTTGCCACGGCGACTCTTGGTCATCCGGCCCACAGCGTATCCCTTGAGCCCTTCGAAGTTTCCCTTCAAGAACTCAAATCCACCATGCGCTAGCCCCATGGTGGGCGCCAACTGTGTGGAGTTGACACGGAAGATGTCCAAGAGCAAGGACTTAGTCATAGGGCCATCGCACTAGGAAGCTTAAAGGGGTTAATTGGGACAAAGGACACAAGAGAGTTTTATACTAGTTCGGCCCCTTACGATGAAGGTAAAAGCCTACGTCTAGTTGGGATTGGTATTGCCGGTGTTTCGACTTCCAAGAGGCTCAACTCGCCGGCTTGGTTATCGACTTGGTTGTTTCTTGCCCTAAACCGCCACCGGGTCGTCCCCTTATATACACGGGTTGACGCCAGGTGGCCTACAGACTCCCCGCCGGCTCAGAATCGTGTCTGGCTCGATGACTTTCTTTACATGTCTTTCTGTACAAGTATTTCCTTACATATGGTGGTTTACATTACAATATCGGGCCTCAAGCCGGCCGCAGGCCTTTGGGCCTTCTATAAGCCTTAATAAACTACAAACTTGGATGTTTACTAAGCTTCTTGCGTAACCCGCCATTGAAGCTGACCCGGCCCCTCCTGGGCAGGTCTCAACTGATAGTAATATCCCCAACAAGACTCTTGCTAAAACTCGTGGGAGCTTTTGTTTGGGTCGGGGTGGAGCATCTTCTTCATCATCTCGTTCTTCTTCTTGGCCTTCTTCATTATTGGCGTTGTTGTTCTCTTTTTGGTGGAGAAGGAGGTTGATGGGGTTCATCTTGGTGTACTTCCTCGTTTTCTTCATCTTGATGTGTCCCACTTGTGGATGCTTTCGTATCAACTCTTGGTTCACCTTGTCGTGAGGTAGAAGCTTCCACTTGAACGGACGAGGTACTATCCTTTACCTCCATTGGACGAATCTTGCCAATAGACAAGTCTTGGATTTATTCCGAAGGATCCTTATCTCCTACATCAATTGGCAATTGCTCTACTTGCAAGCCGTTAGATTCATCAAACTTCACATCTATCATCTCTTCAACCTTTCGGGTGAAATTGTTGTAGACACGGTAAGTGTGAGAGTTTGAGGCATAACCAAGTAGGAAACCTTCATGAGATTTAGGAGAAAATTTTGAACGACGATGCTTATCAAGAATGTAGCATTTTGAGTCGAATAATCGAAAGTATCCAACTTGGGGTTTGTTACCAGTGAGAAGCTCATATGCCGTCTTGCCGAGTAGCTTGTGAAGATACAAGCGATTTGTTGCATGACAAGCTGTCTCAACCGCTTCCGCCCAAAAGTGTTTTGGAGTCTTGTATTCATCAAGCATCATTGTCGCCATCTCAATAAGAGTTCGGTTCTTCCTCTCAACAACTCCATTTTGTTGAAGCATGTACGTAGCCGAGAACTCATGTGAAATCCCTTCTTCGTCAAGAAAGGTATCCACATTTGTGTTCTTGAACTCCGTTCCGTTGTCGCTGCGAACCTTCTTGTTCTTCACTTCAAATTGATTTTGGGCCTTCCTAGCGAAGTTCTTGAAGATCTTTTGGACCTGCGATTTATCATTAAGAAAGAACACCCACATAAATCTTGAAAAATCATCAACTATAACTAGACCAAATGAGTTACCACCGAGACTCTTGTAGGTATTGGGACCAAAGAGATCGATATGAAGTAGCTCGAGCGGTCTTCTTGTGGTTATAATATTCTTCACGGGGTGACTTCCTCCAACTTGTTTTCCTGCTTGACAAGCAGTACAAAGTCTATCCTTATCAAATATAAAATCTTTTACTCCAAGGATATGATCACCTTTAATAAGCTTATCAAGATTTCGCATGCCCACATGTTCTAACCTTCAATGCCACAACCAACCTTTCAAGGATTTAGCAATTAGGCAAGTTCTAGGTTGAGCCTTTTTAGTGAAATAAACAATGTAAAGATCACCTCTACGTGTACCGGTAAAGACCATTTTATGATTATCTCTATGAAACACTTGGCAATCTACTTCAGTAAATAGGACATTGAAACCAAAGTCAGCAAGTCTAGATACGGAAAGTAAATTGTAGCCAAGAGATTCAACGAGCATAACATTTTGTATGGAGCTATCATGTGAGATGGCCACCTTACCAAGGCCAACCACCATACCCTTTGAGTTGTCACCAAAAGTGACATACTTTCAAGGGCCATCATTTTCAGCAAGCTCACGAAACATATCTTTGTCTCCGGTCATATGGTCGGTACACCCACTATGTAGAACCCATTCCTTTCCTCCAGCCATGTAGCCGCGAAGATTAGCCATAAGACCAAAGTGTCTCATTGCATCATCAAGATCATAGTCACTATCATCATCCTCATCATAGTATCCATGTTCAATATCGTCATGTGGTGGATAAATTCCTAGAGAGAGTGATTCATTAGAAGTATGGAAGTATCAATGTTCATCTCTATGAATTCTAATGACTTCGGAAATGATATTTCTAATGATTCCAGCATCTCCTTTGGCACTCGTAAGATTAGTAAGCTCAAATAAACAATCACCAAATTTCGGATCATTGGAACTCATCTTACTCAAGGCAATAGACTTATGAAGAATCTCATCTAAGTTCTTCAAGGAATAGTTTGGAAATCGTTCCTCAAGGAATCTCCATATGGTGTTGGCACAATCAAGAGCAGGCAATCAAGCAAGAAAGTTCCTGGGCAAACCTCTAGTGATTAAATTGACAGTTCTAAGATTACGGATCATGTCAATAGACTCATCAAGGGTAGGATGCAAAGGATCAACATGAGGTGCACAAGGGCTAGTAATGTACTTGTTCAAATGATATTCATTGAAAATATCAAGCATCTCATTTTCCACTCATGAAAGTACTCTCCATCAAGTATAGGCACTCTATGTCTAAGACTCCCCAACGTAGGCTCATCCATCTTCCTCCAACGGTGTTTAAACCAAAGCAATGGAGACCAATGCTCTGATACCAATTGAGAGGATCAAGAAGAGGTGTCGAGAGGGGGGTGAATAGACTCTTAGTAAGAAAAGTTGCAATTTTTAATTTCTTTAAGTTGAAGTGGAGTTTTGGCACAAGTTTAAACATTCACAATGCATATCAAGCAAGCATGATAAGAGTATATGATCAGCGAAAAGTAAATCATGCAAGTTGCGAGAATGTAAAGGGATGGGATTTGAGTGTGCAAACGCAATTGGAGACACAGAGATTTTTTGTGTGGTTCCGATAGGTGGTGCTATCATACATCCACATTGATGGAGACTTCAACCCATGAAGGGTAACGGTTGCATGAGTCCACAAAGGGCTCCACCCACGAAGGGTCCACGAAGAAGCAACCTTTTCTATCACACCATGGCCTGGCCCACGAAGGACTTGCCTCACTAGGATAGACCTTCACAAAGTAAGCGATCTCCTTGCCCGTACAAACTCCTTGGTTCAACTCCACAATCTTGACGGAGGCTCCCAAGTGACACCTAACCAATCTACGAGACACCACTCTCCAAAAGGTAGTAGACGGTGTGTTGATGATGAACTCCTTGCTCTTGTGCTTCAACTGATAGTCTCCCCAACACTCAGCTCTCTCTCATAGGATTGGATTTGGTGGAAAGAGGGTTTGAGTGGAAAGCAACTTGGGGAAGACTAGAGATTAAGATTTATGTTGTTGGAATGGAATATCTTGACCTCAACACAAGTGTAGGTGGTTCTCTCTCAGAAAATATATGTTGGAAGTGTAGGCATGTTCTGATGGCTCTCTCCACGAATGAAGAGTGGGTGGAGGGGTATATATAGCCTCCACACAAAATCTAACCGTTACACACAAATCACCAAACTCGGTGGGACCGAATTAGACAACTCGGTCGGACCGATTTAGTTCATAATGTGACCGTTAGACATTTCGGTGGGACCGATATGATCAACTCAGTGGGACCGATGTGCTAGGGTTAGGGTAATACCTTGTCTCGGTTTGAACGATTACGCAAACTCGGTGACTCCGGTTTTGGTAATAGGCAAAACAAAGAGTTGGTCAAGCAAACTCGGTTGGACCGATTGCATATCTCAGTGGGACCGAAATTATTGCAATAGGTAACAGAGAGTTCGCAAGCCCATCTCAGTGAGACCGAGATTCCATCGGTGAGACCGAATTGACTAGGGTTTCTGGTAGTGGCTATGTCAAGTGAACTCGGTGGCGCTGGGTAGGAAATTTCGGTGGGGCCGAATTTGACTTTTGGTTTGATACATATGTGGATATAGGAAAGTGGTTGAGGGCTTTGGAGCATATCACTAAGCACTTTGAGCAAGTAAGCCATTAAGCAACACCTCATCCCCTTTTAATAGTATTGGCTTCCCTATGGACTCAATGTGATCTTGGATCACTAAAAGCAAAATGTAGAGTCTTGAGCTTTAGAGCTTGAGCCAATGTTTTGTCCATAGCATCCTGAAAGGGTTCCATATCCTCTTGTCCATGCCACTCCATCTGTTGAACTTGTCTGAAATATACTAGATGAAAACATTAGTCCAACAAGAGATATGTTAGCATTAATTACCAAAACCACCCAGGGAGCATGTGTGCTTTCAGCTCCACCTCCTCCTGCAGGAACTAGGTGTAGCGCGCAAGGTCGCTGTCACAGGTGCGGGAATCCACTTCCGCCTCCTGCCTTTGGGCGGAAGTGGCGGAGCGGGTGATGACCCCGGCGGTCGACGGTGGGCTGGCGGCCATGGCGGCCAACGACGGGGTGGCGGCCACGACCACCACCTCCCTCCTTCGGGCCGCGGTGTCGGACCGAGTGATGGCCACGGTCGCCGGCAGTGGGGTGGCAGCCACGACGGCCACCTCCCACCTTCGGGCCATGGCGGCGGAGCGGGCGATGGCCCTGACTTTCGACGGTGGTGTGGTGTCAATGGCGGCCGGCAACAACTGCTGATGGGCACCGACGGCGGAGCGTGTGGTGGGTATTCCGTGCACACCCAACATGGATGCCACGCGCACTACACTATGCCGGGGACTGCGCTGCCGCCACGGTGTAGCCTCCCAGCTAGAGCTGTCCTCTGATGACGGTGGAGTGGCTGAGCGACGATGATGGACCGGTGCCATTGGCGAATGTGGGAGAAGCAGACGAGATAAGCTACAGGGATGGAGGGGAAAATGCGACGTAGGACTCGTCGGCCGTGAGGGTTTTTCTAGCAGGCCGGTAAGCATTGGGATTTTGGGGGATTTCACCGAGTCGGGCGGGAAGCTTGCGTGGGAACCTGCGAGGTCGCATGGGAACGGGCTCACTGACAATTCACTGGCGCCACCGTTTGGCAAAAAGAATGCCCCCACGCGCTGCGCAAGCTTGCGATGTAAGCCGTCTGCGGCAGCGGGGTGACAAGACGCGCGAGAGGAGGACGAAAGGCCACATACACATATGGTTAATAAAATCATTTGCGATTTAATTACCTACTATACCACCGTCCTGGTTTATAAGTATGATTTAACTAATAAAATATGAATGCATGTCGCCAAAGATTATATAGTTGGATTTGTATTTGAACATTGTTTCCGATTATATTTTTTTAAACATGCATTAACATTCTATTGGTTAAATTTGAGGGCAAAGTATGGCATGAAATATAAAGGAGACTATACACTAGACGAAGGTGGTACACACGGCCGCTCTCTACGTAGCAACGCAACTGTCGGCCGGCTTGTAGGCGACCATTTCCTACATGTTCAACTGCTCTATGCGTGTGGTTACTTGCGGTTCAGGCGGCCACAGTGTGCTTTGCTCGCATCCCTCCAGCGCGCTCTGCTCTCGCGTCCCTCCTGGTGCTCTGCCCCCGTCCCTCCATGCGCGTTTCCAGTGTTTTGGGCTGGCGCACGATCATGCACGTTCGTGTGCAAGCGGTTGCGCTGGGCGCGGCGCGATGATGCAGGTACCCGCTGCAAAAACTGCCATGCGGACACGCCGAGAATCAACGCCGCCCGGCCCCCTTTTATTCATCCGGCCATTTACCTTCATCTATCATCTCACACGACACAATAAGCACACCCACGAGGACACATACAGAGAGGACATCCAGCGGTTCCAATGGCGCTCCCCATGGCTCCAATGGCGCTCGTAGCGGCCGACAACGACAACAGCGGGCAGTTCACCACACATCGTGTAGTGGACAGCCACGTGAGCGGGAAGGCCCTCTCTGTGGTGTACACGAACGATCCGATCTCGGTGGAGAGCTCCATCCAAACTATGGAGCAGTTCCTTGCCGAGGACAGGTACCGAGTGGTCGGCTTCGACCTCGAGTACACCATCAGTCATGCCGGGCACGATCAGAAGGTTGCCGTTGCCCAGTTGTGCGTGCGACATGACGTCCTCGTCTACCACTTCCACCTTGCCACAAGGCCTTGCGAGCGTTTCTCCAGGTTTATCAACAGCTCCGACTACATTTTCGCTACGGTGGACACCACCAACGATCTAAAAGCGCTCAAGGTTTCGGACTTGAAATGCCCGAATCTTGTCAACATCCAAGCACCACTACAAGGTCTGGGGCAGCGACAAAAGCAAACTGAACTCCCTGGTTGACCTCGCCTCGGCCATCATTGACCCCTACTACGCGAAGATGAAGCAAGAGAGCAATAAGGACAAGAACGCCTGGCACAGTGTGTGGCATGAGAGACTAGATGAACAACAAGTCAAGTACGGGGCCATGGATGCGTACACAAGCTATGAGATGTATAGGCAGATCGTTGACATGAGGAACTGTCTTCTTCCTGACCCAGACCAGGGATCGAGCCACATAGCAGCGGCGGGAACGTCACAAGAAGTAGATGACTAGACGATCATTTCTCCTACTTTAGAATGCATGCAATTGTTTATTGAGGTGTGTGCGAATGATCTGTATAGTCACTTATGTAATTGGATGTTTATTTCAGTTATATATATAAATGTTATTCTACTATAGACAGAGCAATTCACATGGCTTATTAGCTGCAATCGTCTGTGTTATTATTGGCCTTCGCGCACATTTTAGATTACGGACATGTTTGCCGCGTATCACACACCTCTTGTTCAGTTGATCGGTTTCCATTGTGTTGCCTAATCACACACAGTTCATCCCAGTGAACCGTATGCTGTATATCGCACACACTTCATCTGGCTGGCCGTTTCTTTTGTGCCTCGTCATCCCAAATAGTTAATTGAGCTGAACCGCATGCCCTGCATCGCACACGCAACTAAATTCTGAACCGAGTTTGATGCATCTGTCATCGCAAACGTTTTGCACATTTTGACGGGTTTTTTACACCACCATTTGCGATTATGGCATCGCACACAGTTTTGTCGAAAGGTCTCTGATCGTAGTGTCGCGTTTGGACCATCCTACAGTAGTGGTACGTATCTGTATTTACTTTCTTGCAGCATTGATGTACGTACGTGTACATGATATAGATGGGACTACATGACATGCTACATCCACGCCTCTACTACGACACGTGCCGCTCCTTACTCCGCCACAATTCATCACTGTAGAGAGACCAATCGACCAGTATGTACGTACACGTTCGCGACAACACTATGTACGCTTTGACCGGGTGGGTCCCAGCTATTTGGGAGGATAAGGACACACACTTCCTTGCGTGCGAAGATATATCCGGTGGGTCCCAACTATCAGGGGGAAGACTCTTTTTTTTGCCTGTAGTATGGACACACTTGTGTGCGAAGATGTAGCTGGTGGGTCCCAGCTGTCAGGGGGGAAACGTTTTTTTTTGCAAAATACAAAGTCCCTTCTGGTGGGTCCCTCCTGTTTGGTGGAGGAATAATTATTTTACGCGTAATAGGAGGCACTTCCTTGCTGCAGCCGTGGACCCACCTGTCAGCCTCTCCACGTACAACCCTATTCCGATGGAAGTCATTCCTTGACCACATTGACCACACCGCGCCGAGATCACCAAGGTGGTGGACAATGACAAGGCCTAGGAAGGGGACGACGCAGAGCCAGGGAAGATGCGGTAGTGGATGCCCACGCAGAGAGGAGTATGAGGGTTTACTGCTTTGGCTACAGTGTGAGGCTGCCGTTGCCGGAGAATGACAGGAGGTCTGGGTGAGTACAGGGATGGCTAGGCCAGCGATGGTAGTAGGGTGGGGCGGTGAGGCCTGTGCGGCAGCACAGTCGGCCACGGGAGGCAGGAGCAGGCGGCACGACCCGCGATGGTCTGGGCGACTGGAGCAAGAAGACCAGAGGTTGAAGAAGCACGAGAGCCGTTGGATGGACATCATATGGTCACCGCAAGTAGAATCTTTTATATTGACTAAGTTGACAAAGACCTGCGTCCGCGTCAACTTAGCAGGCCCACAAGTCAGCCTTCAAATATGGTGAGTCCCACCTAGCAACTGGGGTATCATTTCTTTGAGCGTAATAAGGAGGCACTTCCTTGCATTCGAAGATATAGCTGGTGGGTCCAAGCTGTTAGCAGGGGAATGCTTTTTTGTGAAATACAGAGGCCCTTCCAATGGGTCCCCGCTGTCAGGTGGAGGAATAATTATTTTGCGCGTAATAAGGAGGCACTTCCTTGCTGCGGCCGTGGACCCAACTGTCAGCCTCTCCACGAATAGTCCTCTTTCGATGGAAGTCGTTCCTTCATGTTGACCATGCCGCATCGAGAGCACCAAGGCGGGGACGACAGCGAGGCCTAGGAAGGGAATGACCATGAACCGGGGAAGACTCGGCAGATGTTTCCCATGCGAAGGGGAGTACGAGGGTTTACTGCTTCAGCTGCAGTGTGAGGCTGGCGTCGCCGGAGAATAACAGGAGGTCTAGGTGAGTAGAGGGATGGCTAGGCTAGCGATGGGAGCATGGTGGGGCGGTGAGGCCTACGCGGTAGCACAGCCGGTCGCGTGAGGAGGGAGCAGGTAGTCCCGCCGGTGCTTGAAAGCACAAGTGCTCCCTAGGTGGTTTTGATAATTGATGACAACATATCTCTTATTGGACTAACATTTCAATCTAGCATGTTTCAGATAAGTTCAACAATGGAGTGGCATGGACTAAAGGTTGTGGGAACTCCTTCAAGATGCTAGGGACAAAGGATTGGCTAAAGCTTCAAGCTCAAGACTCCTCATTTTACATTTTAGTGATCCAAGATCACATTGAGTCTTTAGGAAAAGCCAATACTATTAAGGAGGGATGAGGTGTTGCTTAATGAGCCTCTTGCTTCATGTGCTTAGTGATATGCTCCAAAACCCTCAGCTACTTTCCCACTTCCACATATGACCTAAACCCTAAGCCAAACTCGGTCCTACCGATTTTTCCTATCCGGCGCCACCGAGTTTCACTTGTCATAAGCCACTGCCAAACCCTAATCAGTTCGGTCCCACCGATGGGATCTCGGTCTCACCGAGATGGGCTTGCAAACTCTCTGTTACCCATTGCAATATTCTCGGTCCCACCGAGATATGCAATCGGTTCCACCGAGTTTGCTTGGCCAAATCTCAGTTTCACTTGTTACCCAAATCGGTCCCACCGAGTTTGAGTAATCGGTCAAACCGAGTTTTGGATTTACCCTAACCCTAGCACATCGGTCTCACCGAGTTGATCCAGTCGGTCCCACCGAAATCTCTAACGGTCACTAGGTTTACATTTTCGGTCCGACCGAGTTTATTGATTCGGTCCCACCGAGATTGGAAAACTGTGTGTAACGGTTGGATTTTGTGTGGAGGCTATATATACCCCTCCACCTCCTTCTCATTCGGAGTGAGATCCATCAGAACACACACACCATTCCAACTCATATGTTCTGAGAGAGAACCACCTACTCATGTGTTGAGACCAAGACATTCCATTCCTACCATATGAATCTTGATCTCTAGCCTTCCCAAGTTGCTTTCCACTCAAACCTTCTTTCCACCAAATCCAAATCCTATGGGAGAGAGTTGAGTGTTGGGGAAACTATCATTTGAAGCACAAGAGCAAGGAGTTCATTACCTACACACCATTTGTTACTTCTTGGAGAGTGGTGTCTCCTAGATTGGCTAGGTGTCACTTGGGAGCCTCCGACAAGATTGTGGAGTTGAACCAAGGAGTTTGTAAGGGCAAGGAGATCGCCTACTCCGTGAAGATCTACCGCTAGTGAGGCAAGTCCTGTGTGGGCGATGGACATGGTGGGATAGACAAGGTTGCTTCTTCATGGACCCTTTGTGGGTGGTTGCTTCTTCGTGGAACCTTCGTGGGTGGAGCCCTGTGTGGACTCGCGCAACCGTTACCCTTCGTGGGTTGAAGTCTCTATCAACGTGGATGTAGGATAGCACCACCTATCCGAACCACGGGAAAACATCCGTGTCTCCAATTGCGTTTGATCTCTCCAAACCCTTCCCGTTACATTCTTGCAAGTTGCATGCTTTACATTCCGCTGCTCATATACTCTTTGCATGCTTGCTTGATATGTATCGTGTGTGTTGAAATTGTGCCTAAAACTCCACTTAAACTGAAAAAGCTTAAAAATTGCAACTTGAGCATTATGTGTCTAATCACCCCCCTCTAGACACATCTACTTCTAGATCCTACAAGTGGTATCAGAGCCTTGGTCTCCATTGCTTTGGTTTAATCACCATTGGAGGAAGATGGATGTGTCTACTCTAGGGAGTCTTAGACATAGAGTGCCTATTCTTGATGGAAAGTACTTTCATTAATGGAAAAATGAGATGCTTGTAATCTTCAATCAATATCATTTGAACAAGTATATTGCTAGCCCTTGTGCACCCCATATTGATCCCTTGCATCCTACCCTAGATGAAGATATTGACATGATTCGCAATCTTAGAACTATTGAGCTCATCATTAGAGGATTGCCCAAAAATTTGATTGCTAGTTTGCCTACTCAAAATTGCGCCTATACTATATGGAAATTTCTTGAGGAACGGTTTCCCAATCATTCCTTGAAAACTTTGGATGAAATTCTCCATAAATCTATTGCCTTGAGTAAGATGAACTCTAGTGATCCTAGTTTTGGTAAATGTCTTCTTGAACTTGCCAATCTTAAGCATGCTAAAGGAGATGTTGGAATCATTAATGATATCATACTCAAAGCTATAAGAATTCATAAAAGTGACCACTTTGATGATCATTTATCTGATGAATGACCCTCTCTAGGAAATGATGAATCACAAGATCATGATGAACATGAATATTACAATGTGGATGATAGTGACTTCGATCTTGATGATGCAATGAGACATTTTGGTCTTATGGCAAATCTTCGGGGATATGAATCAGGAGGAAAGGAATGGGTTCTTGATAGTGGACGTATTGATCATATGACCGGAGATGAAGAGATGTTTCGTGAGCTTGCTGAAAATGACGGCCCTCGAAAATATGTCACCTTTGGTGATAATTCAAAGGGTAAAGTGATTGGCCTTGGTAAGGTGGCCATCTCACATGATAGTTCCATTCAAAATGTCATGCTCGTTGAATCTCTTGGCTACAACTTACTTTCAGTATCTAGACTTGCTGATTTCGGTTTGAATGTCCTATTTACAGAGGTAGATTGCCAAGTATTTCATCGAGACAATCATAAAATGGTCTTTACGGGTATGCGTAGAGGTGATCTTTACATTGTCGATTTCTGTAAAAAGGCACAACCTAAAACTTGCTTTGTTGCTAAATCCTCAAAAGGTTGGTTGTGGCATAGACGACTAGGTCACGTTGGCATGAGAAACCTTGACAAGCTTATTAAAGGAAATCATATCCTCGGAGTTAACGATGTCATATTTGATAACGATAGACTTTGCAGTGCTTGTCAAGCAGGTAAACAGGTTGGAGGAAGACATCCCGTGAAGAACATCATGACCACAAGGAGGCCACTCGAGCTACTTCACATGGATCTTTTTGGTCCCAACGCCTACAAGAGTCTCGGTGGAAATTCTTTTGGTCTAGTTATAGTTGATGACTTTTCAAGATTTACGTGGGTGTTCTTTCTTAATGACAAGTCGCAGGTCTAGAAGATCTTCAGAAACTTCGCTAGGAAAGCCCAAAATCAGTTTGATGTGAAGATCAAGAAGGTTCGGAGTGACAACGGAACGGAATTCAAGAACGCAAATGTGGACACCTTTCTTGACGAAGAAGGGATTTCACAAGAGTTCTCGGCTACGTACACACCTCAACAAAATGGAGTTGTTGAGAGGAAGAACCGGACGCTCATCGAAATGGCAAGAACGATGCTTGATGAATACAAGACGCCAAAGCACTTTTGGGCAGAAGCGGTTGAGACAGCTTGTCACGCAACAAATCGCTTATATCTTCACAAGCTACTCGGCAAGACGGCATATGAGCTCCTCACCGGTAACAAGCCTCAAGTTGGATACTTTCGAGTATTCGGCTCAAAGTGCTACATTCTTGATAAGCATCGTCGTTCAAAGTTTGCTCCTAAATCTCATGAAGGTTTTCTACTTGGTTATGGCTCAAACTCTCACACTTACCGTGTCTACAACAATTTCACCCGGAAGGTTGAAGAGACGGTAGACGTGAAGTTTGATGAATCTAATGGCTCGCAAGTAGAGCAATTGCCAATTGATGTAGGAGACAAAGACCCTTCAGAAGCAATTCAAGACTTGTCCATTGGCAAAATCCGCCCAACGGAGGTGAAGGAGAGTACTTCATCTGTCCAAGTGGAAGCTTCTACTTCACGACAAGGTGAACCAAGAATCGACACGGAAGCATCCACAAGTAGGACACATCAAGATGAAGAAAACGAGGAAATACGTCAAGACGAACATCAACAACCTCCTTCTCCACCACGACAAGAGAACGACGACGTCAACAATGAAGAAGGCCAAGAAGAAGAACAAGATGAAGAAGATGTTCAACGAAGACCCAAGCAAAAGCTCTCACGAGTTTGAGCAAGAATTGCCAAAGATCATCCCATTGAGCAAATCCTCAATGATATACAAACCAGGAGAATCACTCGCTCAAAAACTCGTTTAGCTAACTTTTGTGAAAACTATTCATTCATCTCTAGCATTGAACCAATGAAGGTTGAAGAAGCATTGGAAGATCCGGATTGGATAAACGCTATGCATGAAGAGCTACATAATTTTGAGAGAAACCAAGTTTGGACATTGGTTGAGAAGCCCGACAACAACCACAACATCATTGGTACCAAATGGGTGTTTCGCAACAAGCAAGATGAAGATGGACAAGTGGTTCGCAACAAAGCACATCTCGTCGCCCAAGGGTACACACAAGTCGAAGGTATGGACTATGGTGAGACGTATGCTCCCGTTACTAGACTTGAGTCCATTCGCATCTTACTTGCCTATGCTAATCACCATAATATCACCTTGTACCAAATGGACATTAAAAGTGCTTTTCTAAATGGTGAAATAGAGGAGGAAGTTTATGTCAAACAACCTCCCGGCTTTATCAATCCCAAGAAACCAAATCATGTTTACAAACTTCACAAAGCTCTTTATGGTCTTAAACAAGCTCCTAGAGCATGGTATAAATGCTTGACCAAGTTCCTTACTACAAGTGGTTTTGAAATTGGTAAAATTGATTCTACTCTTTTTACTAAAAGGGTTAATGGAGAACTATTTGTATGCCAAATTTATGTTGATGATATCATATTTGGTTCAACTAACCCTCTCTTTAGTGAAAATTTTGGAAAGCTAATGTCAGAGAAGTTTGAGATGTCTATGATGAGTGAACTCAAATTCTTTCTCGGGTTGCAAATCAAGCAAACTAAGGAAGGTACATTTGTCTCTCAAACAAAGTACACCAAGGACTTATTCAAGAAGTTCAATATGCAAGAATGCAAAGGTATGTCTACACCCATGCCTACTAGTGGACATAATGATTTAACCAAAGATGGTGAACCGGTTGATCAAAAGGTTTATCGCTCTATGATTGGTTCATTGTTATACCTATGTGCTTCACGTCCCGATATTATGCTAAGTGTATGCATGTGTGCACGATATCAAGCTGCTCCTAAAGATTGTCATCTTAAGGCTGTGAAAAGGATAGTGAGATATTTAATCCATACACCAAATTTTGGCATTTGGTATCCTAAGAGGTCTTCTTTTGATCTTGTTGGCTATTCCGACTCGGATTATGCCGGAGACAAGGTTGATAGAAAGTCCACTTCGGGTACTTGTCAATTTCTTGGTAGATCTCTTGTGTCTTGGTCTTCCAAGAAATAAAACTCGGTATCCTTATCCACCACCGAAGCTGAATACATTGCCGCTGGTTCATGTTGCGCTCAATTACTTTGGATGACTCAAACTCTTAAAGATTATGGGATTTATGTGAAACATGTTCCACTGCTTTGTGACAATGAAAGTGCTATCAAAATTGGTCATAATCCTGTACAACATTCTCGAACTAAGCATATTGAAGTTCGTCATCATTTCATTCGAGATCATGTTGCTAAGGGTGACATCAATCTTAAGCATGTTCCCATCGACAAGCAATTAGCGGATATATTTACTAAACCACTTGATGAGAAAGCGTTTTGCAGGTTGAGAGGAGAATTGAACATCATTGATGCTTCGAACTTGGAGTAGAAACTCCATGGGATACATGCAAGACATGAGCTTATGACTAATCCATGATATATCTCTCATGATAACTATCTTATGTCTTGGATACATTTGTACCTTGCATGTTGTCTAACCCATGTAGGTGCTTGGTTGAATCTAATTCCATGAGATTGCGACTCACTCATATCCTGAGCGATCTCTACATCACCAAGAATCTACACAATAGTGGTTCAAGACAAGGAATCACAAAATCATACAAACATATCCTTTGACAAATTCTATGATTGAGCTTCATGATTGTCATTTTTGGATACACAAGTGCTCTTCCTTGCAAAAACTAACCCATGTAGGTAGATGAACCCAAACTCCAAATGATGCTCCCAACTCTCGATGAGCTACATCAACCTTGAGCACCCACACAAGTTCAACTACATGAGCAAGAACCACATCACCACCCAAGGTATGTTATTCCATCTTAGAGAAGCTTTACTCCAAGACATGAGTCAAAGCAACTCAACAAGATGTGAATACATCAAGATGCTTAAACGAAAAATGGTAACCCCATATTGAGCTTAAACGATGAGTATGACCTATGATCAAGTGTTCTAACTTGACTCCTAAGTCAATATACTCTAACATAGGTGACTATGTCACCGCCCAATTCTAGATGAAGTTCTCTTGTGTTCCTTTCTGAGTTATTGCATTTGTCCCTTGCATATTTGTTTCATCTAGAAACCTTTTACCCTTTTCTTTTTGATTTTTGTTCTGCATATTTCTGCATCAAATTCCTTGCAAATCTTTTAGCTAATTCATTGCAAATCTTTGTGAGATCTTACCTGACTAGTGAGCTGAGGTGACAAGTGTTTTTCTCTGTGATGAACTCGGTTTCACCGAATTGCCATTTTCGGTCCAACCGAATCCCTTCGGTACTACCGAAATATGCCACTCGGTGCCACTGATTTCGCAACAGGAAAAACAGTTTGCCACATATTCTATATTTCTTCTGATCCAGCTCCACTCAATGAATCTTGTCCTCTACAAGCATCACAGTTTTATTCCCTGCTTTGTACTGAATCTCAAGGACCAAACCTATTCGACTGATTCCAGGAGAAACCTTCTTGGAAATTGATGTCAAAGGGGGAGAGAGAGATCACATCAAAGCTTGTAGGAGAGAGAGATCACATCAAGGGAGAGAAACAGTCTCAAGGACCAAACCTACAAGAGAGAAAATATTAAGGGGGAGAGAGAGACCTCAAGGGGGGAGAGAATACTCTAGGATCCCATATATTAAGGGGGAGAAAGAAATCTCCAAGGGGGAGAGAATACTCAAGGATCCCAGATGCTTGATGTTCAAGAGGAGAGATGCCACATGTCTTTTTGGGGGAAAGACATGTTCATATGAACTCATTTGAATTTAGTTCTATTCATAACCTTCAGCTCTGATTTTATGTTTCCTATCTTCTCCCAATATCCCATGTAAGATTCAGGGGGATCAAGACACCTAAGGGAAAGAAATCAGTCAAATTCATTGCATATATTTATTCTTGGGGACATGGAATTCAATATGGTACCTTGTACTCACCCTCTACATGTCATCCCAATCATGGTATTCTTGTGGTTTCTTTTGTTTGCTTTGGCTAGTGGACGTACCTGTGTTATCTAACCTTGTTTGTGCAGGTTCATTCCATCCTAAGCCAACTCAAGACCACAAGGTAAGGATATGCATCAAAATCATGAGTATGAGGAGTTCTTGCTTATGTACATACTGTTTGCAAGAAGGACTCATGAGCATGAAGGTATTTTCCTTGATAATCTTTTGCTCTGATGCATATGGCCAAGATACATGTAACACCTTGCCTACTCTGTCATGGTTATGCTCTCACATGCCTCTCTATTTCATATTTACATGAGTGCATACATGTAGGGGGAGCCTATGCTTGTTACATGTCCTTCCAAAGCTTTACTTGTTGTTCTTTATATCTTTATCTAAAGCTTTGATGTATGTTGCCATCAATTACCAAAAAGGGGGAGATTGAAAGCACAAGTGCTCCCTAGGTGGTTTTGATAATTGATGACAACATATCTCTTGTTGGACTAACATTTCAATCTAGCATGTTTCAGATAAGTTCAACAATGGAGTGGCATGGACTAAAGGTTGTGGGAACTCCTTCAAGATGCTAGGGACAAAGGATTGGCTAAAGCTTCAAGCTCAAGACTCCTCATTTTACATTTTAGTGATCCAAGATCACATTGAGTCTTTAGGAAAAGCCAATACTATTAAGGAGGGATGAGGTGTTGCTTAATGAGCCTCTTGCTTCATGTGCTTAGTGATATGCTCCAAAACCCTCAGCTACTTTCCCACTTCCACATATGACCTAAACCCTAAGCCAAACTCGGTCCTACCGATTTTTCCTATCCGGCGCCACCGAGTTTCACTTGTCATAAGCCACTGCCAAACCCTAATCAGTTCGGTCCCACCGATGGGATCTCGGTCTCACCGAGATGGGCTTGCAAACTCTCTGTTACCCATTGCAATATTCTCGGTCCCACCGAGATATGCAATCGGTTCCACCGAGTTTGCTTGGCCAAATCTCAGTTTCACTTGTTACCCAAATCGGTCCCACCGAGTTTGAGTAATCGGTCAAACCGAGTTTTGGATTTACCCTAACCCTAGCACATCGGTCTCACCGAGTTGATCCAGTCGGTCCCACCGAAATCTCTAACGGTCACTAGGCTTACATTTTCGGTCCGACCGAGTTTATTGATTCGGTCCCACCGAGATTGGAAAACTGTGTGTAACGGTTGGATTTTGTGTGGAGGCTATATATACCCCTCCACCTCCTTCTCATTCGGTGAGAGAGCCATCAGAACACACACACCATTCCAACTCATATGTTCTGAGAGAGAACCACCTACTCATGTGTTGAGACCAAGATATTCCATTCCTACCATATGAATCTTGATCTCTAGCCTTCCCAAGTTGCTTTCCACTCAAATCTTCTTTCCACCAAATCCAAATCCTATGAGAGAGAGTTCAGTGTTGGGGAGACTATCATTTGAAGCACAAGAGCAAGGAGTTCATTACCTACACACCATTTGTTACTTCTTGGAGAGTGGTGTCTCCTAGATTGGCTAGGTGTCACTTGGGAGCCTCCGACAAGATTGTGGAGTTGAACCAAGGAGTTTGTAAGGGCAAGGAGATCGCCTACTTCGTGAAGATCTACCGCTAGTGAGGCAAGTCCTGTGTGGGCGATGGCCATGGTGGGATAGACAAGGTTGCTTCTTCGTGGACCCTTTGTGGGTGGTTGCTTCTTCATGGACCCTTCGTGGGTGGAGCCCTGTGTGGACTCGCGCAACCGTTACCCTTGGGTGGAGCCCTGTGTGGACTCGCGCAACCGTTACCCTTCGTGGGTTGAAGTCTCCATCAACATGGATGTAGGATAGCACCACCTATCCGAACCACGGGAAAAACATCCGTGTCTCCAATTGCGTTTAATCTCTCCAAACCCTTCCCATTACATTCTTGCAAGTTGCATGCTTTACATTCCGCTGCTCATATACTCTTTGCATGCTTGCTTGATATGTATCGTGTGTGTTGAAATTGTGCCTAAAACTCCACTTAAACCGAAAAAGCTTAAAAATTGCAACTTGAGCATTATGTGTCTAATCACCCCCCCTCTAGACACATCTACTTCTAGATCCTACAGTGCTTGTTTGAGCGGCTGGAGCAGGAAGGGCAGAGATTGAAGAAGCACGATGGACGTTGGATGGGCATCCAATAGTCACTGCTCTCGTGTGTTGACTAAGTTGACACGGCGTTGCGTGGGCACCAACCTTTTATTTTAGGAAAGCGTACGCGTCAACCTATAGTAGGCGCACAAGTCAGCCTCAAATGTGTGGAAAACAACATACAACCCATCGGCCATTATTTCTAATAATTTACAGCCCATTGGCTAATTCTTAAGGATTTTTTGAGCCCATAATCTTTTTGTTAGCATTACAACCCATATTGTGGCCATGGTTAAAAAATTATATGAATTTTTGCATATTTCGGTGCGGTCCCAACTATTTTTAATCCCGAAATTTTGAGTCATGTTCAAACTAATTTGAAAAATAATTTTATATCAATATAAAATCCTACTAATTGTCCACGCATAAAAATCAATGAAATTTAAAATCTTGAAATGAAAAAAAGAAATTTTAAACTAATTGTCGGTTTGATGTGTTTTAAAAATGTACAGCTCATTTCTCATAACTGATAGCCCATTTTCTGGGCAAGCCGAATGAAACTCTTCTCGTCTTGAAAGATATGTAGCCCAGTGGGGCTGGCAAATCAAGTAGGCCTCGGTTGGGTATTCTGCAAAAGAACAAAAAACCGGGCTAGCCATTTTCAGAAAGAAAAAAAACTACTGGGCTGGTCTTGTGGTAAACTAAAAGAAAAGGGTGGCTAGACAGACCAGAGTGTCCCGCACAGCCCAGTTGACACCCTGCTTCCGTCTCAAAAACAAAAAGAACTAGACGAGCTGCTGGGTCCTTGGTGTCAGCCGGTCATTGTGCAATTATATCATTTATTAACTACATTGACAATGGCATGGGACCCAGATGTCAGAAATCCATTAGGAGGAACCATTTTTTTTGGCTTGAAATAAGGAGGCACTTGCTTATGTACTGCCATGACCCTGGTGGGTACCTGCTGTCATCCTCTCCACATACAATCATCTCCTGATTGTGTACGCGTCAACCTTAGTAGGCCCACAAGTCGGCCTCTAAACCCATGGCGGACAAATACAACCCATTTAAGAAAACCCAGCCCATTCCATACGTTCAAATGGAAAGTTCAACATTCAGAGCAAAGTAACAGGTCTGATCTGGATATAGAGTACTGAACTTCCACGTTGACAACCATCATAGCCAGGTTAACTATCTACTCCCACTAATATTCTAGTAGTGTACAAGTACTAACTTACTCTTAGCTAACTAGACGATGCCGACAGCCATGTGCGGTACACGCTAAACGCCGACACCGACGTCCTCCTCCTCGCCTTGGACTTGCCAGAGGTGCGATAGGGCGCGTTGCTCGCACAAGTTGGCCCTTTCCATGCCGGCATGGTCCATCGAGGCATCAACTTCTAAGGGGGAAACCCAGTTGATGAGCTGGTAGTAAAACTGGCATCACGAATGGGTGCGTGCCCGACAGCCTCCAAGGCTATTTGTCGGGCGCGGGCCTCCACATAGTCGGCCCAGTTGTGGGAGCTCTACTCGCGACATAGAGCGTCGGTGCGCTGCTGCTCCATGCCCCGCTGGCGGTGCAAATCGGTGATACGCTGCTTCTCCGCTAGGCGGTTGCAGTCCAACAAGTCCTCATGCTCTGCATTGCCATCTAAAGACCGATAGAATGCCTCCTCCCTCAGTCCGCCTTCCGGTGAAAAACCGAACACTAGTTCCGGTGGTGACTGCCTTCGGCGTGCCTTATCGCGGACGGGCGGGGGCATGGCAGACATGGCGAGAGTGAGGGCAAGTGGCAAGCAACAAAGGGCCGGTGGGTGCTTATGAGGATAGGACGAGTTGGGTGATGGTGCCACGAGAGGACGCGGAGAACCAGTAATTATAGGAGGAAGGTTGGTGAACCAGCGTGTCGCGGGAAATGCGGCGGTCATCGTAATTCAATGCATAAGCAGGCATGGCTTAGCGCGCCATCTTGCCATGGAAAACTAGAAAAACTAAAATTATGACTGTATCATTCCGTCCCGCCCCGTCAGTGGTGCGTCTCGTCCGTGCTGGGTCGCACGTCGTCATGACGGTCAAACTAGTGCGCTCGATTCATCCAGTTGAGATACGTGCGTGATCCACTGGTTAATCGCGTAGGATCGAGTCGGTCAGATAGTGTAAGTGTGGGATCGCAATAGTTGATGAACATTCAGTGGGAGATAAGGCATTTGCGAATGTTTTTGCTGGCAGTTTCTTCAGATTTGCATGGCATTTTCTTCATAACAACATGTCAGTTTCTTTTGAGGTAGGCATTTTTATTCAAAAAACTACCACCTTCGGATCTTGCGTCGCAACTAAAACTGCCAGGAGCGTATTAGTAGGCTAGCTAGTGATCGATCACTAACTTGTAAACACTGAGCGAACAAAACTAAGGAACTTCTAGTAACTTGTAAACACTAAGCACAAAGAAATAAGGATCATGCTGTGCACAGTAGCAAGAGCCAATCCGTTCGAAATGTTCACACGAGACTCAGGGGCCTTGCATTGTAATATGTTCACATTAGTAGCCCAAATTCACAACCAACTAGTATGATTCCCATATATAAGATCAACATGTTAATGCATCTCAATGATTCACAGATCATATACAAATATGTAGCTCCAAAAGCAAAGATCTAGAAAAAACATCGTTCTTGCTACTAACATGGATGCTTCTCTGCGCCAACATTCAGTACAGAGTGAAAGACAAATTTGTTTGTGAAGTATAGAATTCCTCTTGCAAACGTAAGTGGTTTCACCAACAGCTGGAACCATGAGAATGAACCACACATGATGGAGGAACATCCACTGCAATATGATTTGGTCTTCTCTCGATCACACGGTGAGACTATTTTTGGAATACAAACTTTAACTTAGGCAAAATGATGCCCATTGTTTAATCAGACCAAAGCAATGAAGCACCTAGTGTTGGCCAATAAATAGTACAGTACTACTTTTGTGCTGTCCATGAATTGACTACCCAATCTTTCCGTGTCTATTTTCAAATGGCATTGCATGCAGTGACTATATTCTCTTGTGCAGTTCCACCAAAATTGAGGTCACTTTGTTTCTTTGCCAAATAGTAACGGGTAGACATTTGACTGCACAAATATCAAGTAGCTAGTAAACATATACCACACCTTGTATTTTCGGTTTAAACACGTCTCTTCTCGTCGTTTCCCCTTACCATCTGTCATGTTTTGCATTGGACAATTTGATATTTTCATGTTTGGCCCTGGACAATTTCGTACTGAATTGATTTGCTGGTACAGAGCAGACATATAGCGCCTATTCTTCATCAGACCAAGGATATCCATGTTCGCAGTGATGGAAGAGGTGAGATCAATACAATAGAAATTGAGCATCCTATCATTGAATCATGTCCGACACCTCCAGTGTAGGTCCACCCTGCCAATAAATTCACATGCAAACCACTAATATTACAATATAATGAAAGTACAAAAGAGTAGCAATTGCAAGCAAACCATGTACCTTAATAATGAACAGCTCATAGTGCCACCAATTGGATATACTGATTTGGAAGAAAACATGCTCATAATGTTGAACCATTTGGACTTCTTGTGTAGTTCCACTAAAATCGAGCATCCCTGTTTGCACAAATATTGAAAGTGTGATTACTATAAAAGTGGCACTAGTTGAAGCATTGGCTCACAAATATAAGCATTCCAATTTCTTAATGGGAGAAGGTAGCAAGACTATTTCTAACCACCTGTTTGAAGGAATAAATAACGCAACAATGGCTGATGTCAGGAAGGAAAACATAGTATTTTCTGAAAGATTGAGCCATCCCTGACCTTTCCTCTTCTTTTAAGCATATTTTGTGTAGTTCAACTAAAATAAAATGCCATCACCACCTTGACAATTCAGTGGCACTGTACCAAAAGCAATGACTTACCATTACATCATGATGTCGGTATGTGATCGACAGGCATAAGAGACAAACATGCAGCCCTCCTCCGATAACATAATGAACATTAATTTTAACAAAGGTGTGACTAGCTTTACCGGCACAATTTGAGTGAACTCTACACCCTCTGTTCCTTAATATAAGACGTTTTCGCAGTTCAATTTAAAGTACCCAAATGTCTAGTATTTAGAAAAAAAGTAGTAGCATTCTTGAGCACATATCTCGGAAAGCTTGCCACACCTTATATATGTCCATATGCTAATGCAACACCATTCGAATAGTACAAATATACACTAATCCCGTGGCTAGTGCAATAGAAGAGTAGTTTTTTATTACGGAGTACAATACAATGGTTTTACTAAATAGATTTACATAAGCTAGCACTGGAAGATTTCTATAAGCATTAACTATACAAAATGTAAAGGTAACAAGTTTCAGCATTGATATACTAGCTGTGCAACAACATTAAACGAAATACAAAAGTCTGAAGGTAACTAGCAGTATTAACCATTTCAGCGTTGGTGTACAATACAATTTTTTTGCAAACCATGTACCTTCAAGGTAAATATCATTTCAAACTTGAGGGGACTTGAAAAATTGGTATCCCAATCTTGATAATCGATCAAACATAAAAACTTGATGGGCCGAATCAAGAAAACAGCCGGAGGAGGAGGTGCCTACTCTTGACCTTTCCTCTTCTCGTCATAATTTTTTGTGCAGTTTAACCAAAATAAAATGACATTAGCGCGTTGGCATTATAGTGGCACTGTACAAAAAATGACTTATCTCATGAAAGTGAGGTATGTAATCTATAAGCATGAACAATGCAAAAATCTGAAGGTAGTAACAAGTTTCATCGTTCCTATACTGTCTGTGCAACAACATTAGAGTGCCTTAGCTAAAAAATCTTTAATACGTCCACAATCAACAGCTAACCCTGAAATAATCTAGTGACTGATAACCCACAAGTATAGGGGATCGCAATAGTTTTCAAGGGTAGAGTATTCAACCCAAATTTACTGATTCGACACAAGGGGAGCCAAAGAATATTTGCAATTATTAGCAGCTGAGTTGTCAATTCAACCACACCAGGAGATTAATTATTTGCAGCAAAGTGATCAGTAGCAAAGTAATATGATAGTTTTGATAGTAGTAGCAACAACTATAGTAATGGTAATAGTGATATCAATGATTTTGTAGCAAGTGCAATAGTAACAATAGTAGTAGTAACTTAGCAAGAACAACATGAGAGAAATTTGTAGGTATTGGATCAGTGAATTCGTTGGATGATATTCATCATATAACAGTCATAACCTAGGGCGATAGGGCACTAGCTCCAGTTCATAAATATAATGTAGGCTGTATTCTGTAAATAATCATACGTGCTTACGGAAAGAACTTGCATGACATCTTTTGTCCTACCCTCCTGTGGCAGCGGGGTCCTATTGGAAACTAAGGCATATTAAGGGCTCCTTTTAATAGAGAACCAGAACAAAGCATTAGCACATAGTGAATACATGAACTCCTCGAACTACGGTCATCACCGGGAAGTGTCCCGACTTCTGTCACTCTGGGTTTGCCGGATCATAACACGTAGTAGGTGACTATAACTTGCAAGATCGGATCTAGAACATCGATATAATGGTGATAACATAAATGGTTCAGATCTTAAATCATGGCACCCGGGCCCAAAGTGACAAGCATTAAGTATGGCAAAGTCATAGAAACATCAATCTTAGAACATAATGGATACTAGGGATCAAGCGCTAACAAAACTAACTCGACTACATGATGAATCTCATCCAACTCCTCGCCAACCAGCGAGCGTATGAAGGAATTACTCACTCCCGGTGGGGAGCATCATGGAATTGGTGATGGATAAGGGTTGGTGATGACGAAGATCGAAGATCCCCCTCTTCGGAGCCCTAAACGGACTCTAGATCTGGCCTCCCGATGAAGAACAGGAGGTGGCGGCGGTCCATCACATGAAACAGGATAATTCTTTCCCTAATTTTTCTCTCCAAATATGTGATTTTATAGTATCAGGGTTGGAGTCTGTGGGGTCACCAGGTGGGGACAACCCATCTGGGCATGCCTGGAGGGGGGGGCGCCCTGGTGGGTTGTGCCCACCCAGGCCCCCCTCTGGTGGTTCTTGGCTCCAGAAATTCTTATTTATTGTATAAAAAATCCTTGCAAAGTTTCGTTCCAATCCAAGAACTTTTATTTCTGCACAAAAACAACACCATGGTGGTTCTGCTAAATAGAGCGTCCATCCGGGTTAGTCTCATTCAAATCGTGCAAATTAGGGTCCAAAACAAGAGGAAAAGCGTTAGGAAAAATAGATATGACAGAGACGTATCAACTCCCCAACCTTAAACCTCTGCTTGTCCTCAAGCAATTCAGTTGATAAACTGAAAGTGGAAAAGAAAAACTTTTACGAACTGTTTTGCTCTTGTTTACATAAATAAGTTTAAGTAGCACCCAGGTTTTCATTGTAAATTATAACTAACCATGTCAACAATAACTCTTAAAAATTATATTAACTCATATCAATGACACAATCAACTAGAGAGCAATAATAAGATATCTCAAACAACAACACTTTGTCAAAACAACCATGATATAATATGACAACAGTAGTATCTCGCTAGCCCTTTCCGAGACTGCAAAACATAAATCAGAGCACCCCCAAAGTTCAAGCAGTGACTAAACATTGTAATTCATGGTTGAAAAGATCCAGTCATGATGCACCCAACATTAGCTACAAACAATGCATGAGTATGACAATAGTGCTCTCAGGTTCTGGCGTTATTTGAGAAGGTGGTGACACAACATAAAAGTAAATAGATAGTCCCTTCACAGAGGGGAGCAGTGATTTATAGAGGTGCCAGGGCTCAAGTTTTTAAAACAGAGGTAAATGAAATTTTGAGAAATGCACCCTTCTTGTTTACTTCCCGACCATTACTTATCGGTATCTTCCATGCTAAACACATTAGTGGCAGTTCCCAAGTGATAAAAGTAAAGGTTTACTCCCTTCCCACCAGCAATCACACTCCACGGCTTGTCCAAAACAACGGCTACCGTCCATACCAACAACAGTCCTGGGGGAGTTTTGTTTAATTATTTGCAATTTGAGTTTGGGACTGGGAATCCCTATTACCGCCCCTCTCGTGCAAGGACGAGTGAATCAACACTCATCGTGAGAATAATCCGCTTAGCATGGAAGATACTGACTACCTCATGTCGCTCCATGAACAATCCGAACACACAAAAAAGGATATTTATTTGAAGTTTTTAGATGTGGCATGTGCAAATTTACTTAGGACGACAGGGTAATACCGCATATAGGTAGGTATGGTGGACTCATCTGGAATAACTTGGGTTTCAGGATTTTTGATGCAACAGGTAGAATTCCGCTTAGTACAGGCGGAGGCTAGCAGATAGGTTGAGAAGCGGCCAGTGATGTCTACTACACAACCTTCTTCTTGTAGACGTTATTGGGCCTCCAAGTGCAGAGGTTTGTAGGACAGTAGCAAATTTCCGTCAAGTGGATGACCTAAGGCTTATCAATCCGTAGGAGGCGTAGGATGAAGATGGTCTCTCTCAAGCAACCCTGCAACCAAATAACAAAGAGTCTCTTGTGTTCCCAACACACCCAATACAATGGTAAATTGTATAGGCGCACTAGTTCGGCGAAGAGATGGTGATACAAGTGGTATATGGATAGTTGATAAAGGTATTTGTAATCTGAAATTATAAAAACAGAAGGTAACAAGTGATAAAAGTGAGCGTAAACAGTATTGCAATGCGTGGAAATAAGGCCTAGGGTCCATACTTTCGCTAGTGTAAGTTCCCTCAACAATACTAACATAATTGGATCATAAAACTATCCCTCAACATGCAACAAAGAGTCACTCCAAAGGCACTAATAGCGGAGAATGAACGAAGAGATTATGGTTGGGTATGAAACCACCTCAAAGTTATTCTTTCCAATCAATCCGTTGGGCTATTCCTATAGGTGTCACAAACAGCCCTAGAGTTCGTACTAGAATAACACCTTAAGACACAAATCAATCAAGACCCTAATGTCACCTAGATACTCCAATGTCACCTCAAGTATCCGTGGGTATGATTATACGATATGCATCACACAATCTCAGATTCATATTCAACCAACACATAGAACCTCAAAGAGTGCCCCAAAGTTTCTACCGGAGAATCATGACGAAAATGTGTGCCAACCCCTATGCATAGGTTCATGGGCGGAACCCGCAAGTTGGTCACCAAAACATACATCAAGTGGCACGTGGTATCCCATTGTCACCACAGATATCCACGGCAAGACATACATCAAGTGTTCTCAAGTCTTTAAAGACTCAATCCGATAAGATAACTTCAAAGGGGAAACTCAATTCATTACAAGAGAGTAGAGGGGGAGGAGAAACATCATAGGATCCAAGTATAATAGCAAAGCTCGCGATACATCAAGATCGTATCATCTCAAGAACACGAGAGAGAGAGATCAAACACAGCTACTGGTACATACCCTCAGCCCCGAGGGAGAACTACTCCCTCCTCGTCATGGAGAGCACCGGGATGATGAAGATGGCCACCAGTGAGGGTTCCCCCCTCCGGCAGGGTGCCGGAACAGGGTCCCGATTGACTTTTGGTGGCTACGAAAGCTTCTGGCGACGGAACTCCCGATCTATGTTGCGTTCTGGAAGTTTTAGGTCACGTAGGTATATATGGGTGCAGGAGGTACGTCAGGGGAGCCACGGGGGCCCCACGAGACAGGGGGCGCGCCCCCACCCTCGTGAGAACCTCATTCCTTCCTTGACGTAGGGTCCAAGTCCATCGGGTGTGTTTCCTTCCAAAAATAACTTCTCCAGTTGATTTCGTTCCGTTTCGACTCCGTCTGATATTCCTTTTCTTCAAAACACTGAAATAGGCATTAAACAGCAAATCTGGGCTGCGCCTCCGGTTAATAGGTTAGTCCCAAAAATAATATAAAAGTGGAAAATAAAGCCCAATATTGCCTAAAACAGTAGATAATATAGCATGGAGCAATCAAAAATTATAGATATGTTGGAGACGTATCAGCCAGCTAGAGAGCGAAAACGGTCAGGAACATGCATTATGCATAAGTAACATTGGATACTAGCATGAGTAGGATATGAACACCATGAACATAAATATCATAGAGGCTATGTTGGTTTTGATTCAACTACATGCATGAACATGTGCCAAGTCAAGCCACTCGAACATTCAGAGGAGGATACCATAACATCATACTACATCACAATCATTTTAACGCAATGTTGACATCCAAGATAAATCATTATCCACTCCTATCTACTTAAGCATGGCATGAGAAACTATAATCTCTAATTATCATTGCAAACATGTTTGATCATAATAGGCTGAATCGTAGATACTAGGTTAAACATATTTACAAAAACAGAACAAGTTGAATTCATACCCGTTTCTCTCTGCCACAACTAGTTCAACACATATCGTCATTATTGCCTTTCACTTGCATGACCGAACGATTTGAAAATAATAATAGTGCAAGAGTGTCGTGGACTAAGCTGGAATCTACAAACATTTTATTCAAAAAGGAGAAGACAAGGTAATATGGGCTCTTTGTTAGATCAACAATAATGCATATAAGAGCCACTTAACATTTTCATCGTGGTGTTCTCCTCGATATGACTCAGTGAAAAGAAAAGTAATTCAGAGAAACACACTAAATTATTTTTGGAGTTTTTGGTTTTTCTTGAACAAGCAAATAAAAGGGAAAAACAAAAACAAGAAAATCTATTTACACGGTAAAGCTCCTAACAAGCAAAAAGAAGAACCAATGAAATCTTTTTGGGTTTTTTTTTCTTTTTAATACTACAATTAACTAAGATAGAAAGAAAAACCAAAAAGAAGCAGGAAATATTTTTGGACTTTCTCAAAGTTTTTCACAAGAAGTAGGCGAGAAAATAAATCTAGCATGGATGGTACAATGAAAAAGTGTGGACACCGACAACTGGAATGCAAATGTGTGAACATGAATGTAATGTTGGTGGGAATATGTACTCCCCCGAGCTTAGGCTTTTGGCCTAACTTGGTAATCACCACTCGAAGAAGCCATCTGGTCCCACATTGAAGTGCTGGGGCGCGGGCACCTGAGGGTCCCACTCCTGAGGCTCCTCCTGTGCCGCAGCCAGGTTGTTCTAGTAAGCGACAATGTCCTCTAGCAAGATCCTGTATCCACCCCTGGCAATAGGATCAAACAAAGCAGGTGCAGGCAACAGAATAACATCACGAGTAATCTCACTAAAAACCAAGTTATAAGGAACATCCATCATGGTGTTCTCGCTATCAATAAAGTCGTGGTGTGCCATAGCCGAGCGATCTAGGTAAACCTTGGACAAGGGATAATCATGCTGGCGTATCTGAACGTTACAGTGACTCGCCAAGCGAGTAGCATAAATACCACCATGTATTTTACCCTTGGATCTGTTAATGTGGAGGCGGCATGCCACAATAGCTCCCAAGATATTGGTGTTGTTGTCGTAAAGTGCACGGTGTAAAACAACAAAGTCTGGAGCACTGAGTGCACCCACCTTCTCTCTAGCGAGCAAACACTTCGTAATGAATAGAGAAAAATAATGCGTAGCCGGAAAGTGTAAATTAGTGGCAATGACACCTGACACCCCTCTCTCATCCCTCACTGTCAAAGTGCGGTAAAAACTATCAAACTCCGTGTGTCTACGCTCTCTTAAATCACCGTCAGAAGGGATCAAGCATATGTCACAAAATTCAGTAAGTTGTATCTGACGGGTTTCAACATATAAATTAAACAACACCTCAGGAGGATTATTCCTACTTATGAAATGAAAATTTTGCGCAAAGGAATTTGTGAGGAGATGATACTATTTGCATTCAGCTGCGATGAAGTTGGTGAGGCCAACATTAGCAGCATATTCTGCAATCTCTTAACGGATTCCGGCTCCCTCCATGAATGGGTTATGCGGCCATTCGCACGGCCATACCTCCGCCATTCTCCGGGTGCAGAGAGCACTGTCAGATGACTCCCCAATAACTCCCTTGGAGTTCTTCTTGGATCAAACTTCCTAAAGATACTCATCTTTTTCCTATAAATAAAATTCTTAAATTTTTAGTCCACAAAATCTTTCTCAACAAAACTTCACAAGAATGATAACAACTACTCATAGGGATTCATAGAGGCCATATCAAGCATTCAAACTACTTAGAACTCTAAGAATTCAACATGCAAGCTCATCTACATCAGCACCAAGAGTAACTAATTATTTAAAATATAAACCACTAAAGCAAAAACTAATTGGACCAACGAGGGATTCACATACCAAGCAACAATTCCTCGAAACAATTTTGGAAACGGAGCTTTGAGCAAAGGGATCGAAATCCATGGGTTTGAGAACAAGAACACGAGAGAGAGAGAGAGCAATGGTGATTTTTTCTGGAGGTAGGTGATGTGGGATGAAGGGATAAGTGAGGGGCCCATGTGGGGACCACAACCCACCAGGGCGAGCCTGGGGCTGCTGGCGCGCCCAGGTTGGTTGTGCCTACCTGGTGCACCCCCCTCTGATGTTATTTGTACCAAAATTTCTTAAATATTCAGGAAAAATCGTATTAAATTTTCAGAGCATTCTGAGAACTTTTATTTTTGGGTCATATTTTATCGCACGGGAAATTCACAAAACACACAAAACATGGCATTTTATTTTATTTAACTAATAAAAATAGAAAACAAAAGATAGTGATAGAAGGTAGTGCTTACTAAATTCATTAACATCATACCTCTCAAAAATGATTCATTAATGAGGTTGATCAAGTCTTATTAACAACCACTTTCGATTAGCATGAAACCGAAGAACATTCGTAAAACACTAAGTTACCTCAACGGGGATACGAATGTCCCCAACAATAAGCATTTCACATTTCTTTTTGATAGTAGGTAGAGGTAGTTGAAATCTTCCAATAGTGATTGTCGGAGATTTTTCAATAACATTAATACCATTCACTTGGAATTGTTTCTTCAGAAAGTGCACCGTATGCTCATTACCATTGATATGAAAAGTTAACTTGCTTTTATTGCAATCAATAACATCCCCTGCAATATTCAAAAAGGGTCTACCAAGGATAATCGACATGTTGTCGTCCTCGGGCATCTCAAGTATAACAAAGTCAGTTAAGATAGTAACATTAGCAACAACAACGGGCACATCCTCACAAATACCGATAGGTATGGCAGTTGATTTGTCAGCCATTTGCAAAGAAATTTCAGTAGGTGTGAGTTTATTCAAATCAAGTCTTCTATATAAAGAGAAAGGCATAGCACTAACACGAGCTCCTAACTCACATAAAGTAGTTTTCACATAATTTCTTTTGACGGAGCAAGGTATAGATGGCATTCCCAGATCTCCAAGTTTTTTAGGTACTCCATCCTTAAAAGTATAATTAGCAAGCATGGTGGAGATTTTAGACTCCGGTATTTTTCTCTTGTTGGTGACGATGTCTTTCATGTACTTTGCGTAAGGAGGCATTTTTAAGATATCAGTCAAGCAGGTACGCAAAAATACTGGCCTAATCATCTCAGCAAAGCTTTCAAATTCTTCATCATATTTCTTCTTAGTTGACTTAGGTGGAAAAGGCATAGGATTTTGAACCCATGGTTCTCTTTCCTTACCATGTTTTCTGGCAACAAAGTCTCTTTTATCATACATTTTGTTCTTGGGTTGTGGGTTATCAAGATCAACAACTAGCTCTATTTCGACATCATTATCTGGTTCTCTATCCCTCGTTTGAGTATCCTCATGAAATTCATCATTATCTTTTTCATTATCAGAGGATGAGTGTTCATTACCAGATTGAGTTTCAGCATCAGAAATAGAAACATCATTAGTAGCATCAGGAGATTTTTCTACTTCAGGTTCACTAGAGGCATGCAAAGTCCTATCATTTTTCTTCTTCCTTTTCTTCTTGGAAGGACTAGATGCATCAGTGTCAATTCTTTGAGAATCTTGTTCAATTCTCTTTGGGTGTCCCTCAGGATAAAGTTGTTCCTGAGTCACTTCGCCTCCTCTAGTGGCTACTCTAATAGCAAAGTCATTTATATTATTGTTCATTTCATCAAGAAACTCTCTTTGACATTTAGCAACTTGTTCTAGTTGAGTTTGAACCATAGAGGCATGCTTTCCTACACTAACATCATTGGTAATTCTAAATAAAAAGTCACTCAAGCGAGCAATCATACCAGAATTGTGTTTCAATTGTTTCATAACATTTGCATTAAAGTGATCTTGCTTTCAAATGTAATTGTCAAACTCATAAAGGCATTGACTAGGATGCATATTATAAGGATTGTCATTATCATTCAATTTCATTAAAGAATTTACCTCTACCACCTTAGGCAGTGGTGGTGTTTCAAGCCCACGTATTTCTTCAATAGGAGGTAAATTTATGACATCCTCAGCTTTAATACCTTTTTCTTTCATAGATTTCTTTTCCTCTTGCATATCTTCAGGACTGAGTTATAGGATACCCCTCTTCTTTAGAGTTGGTTTAAGCGGTGGTTCACGAAGAGTCCAATCATCATAATTTTTCAATATGTTATTCAATAGTTCTCCAGCTTGTCCAACATTTCTTTCCCTGAAACACAACCAGCACAACTATCTAGGAAATCCATAGAAGCATCGGTTAGTCCATTATAGAAGATATCAAGTATTTCATTTTTCTTAAGAGGATGATCACGCAAAGCTTTAAGCAATTAGAGAAGCCTCCCCCAAGCTTGTGGGAGACTGCCTTCTTCAATTTGCGCAAAGTTAAATATTTCCTGTAAGTCAGCTTGTTTCTTATGAGCAGGAAAATGTTTTTTAGAGAAGTAATAAATCATATCATAGGGGCTACACACACAACCAGGAGCAAGATTATTGTACCATATTTTAGCATCACCCTTTAATGAGAACGGAAATAATTTGAGAATATAATAGTAGTGAATTTTCTCATCATGGGCAAAAAGGGTGGTTATGTCATTTAACTTAGTAAGATGTGCCACAACAGTTTCAGTTTCATAACCATGGAAAGGATCAGCTTCAACCAAAGTAATTAACTCTAGGTCGACAAAGAATTCATAATCCTTATCATTAATAAATATAGGTGAAGTAGCAAACTTAGGATCACATTTCATTCTAGCATTCAAAGATTTTCTTTCAATTTGCATAATAATTTCTTAAGATCATCCCTATCATTACAAGCAAGAAAATATCGAGTTGTCTCCTCATCCATAACATAACCTTCCGGTATCTTAGGCAATTCATATCTAGGAGAACTAGATTTAGTAGGTGTTTCAAGATTTTTAGTTTCAAGCTCTTCATCAGTTACAACAATTTCATCAGTTTCAGCATTCACAAAAGCTTTAGTTCTAGCAATTTGTTCATCAAGAAATTCACCTTGTGGCACATTACCATCAAGCAAGGTAGTAGCATCATCATGAGTATAATTCATAGTAGAAGTAGCATCTTCAATGACTTGCGACATATCAGGATTAATAGCATGTGGTGGTGTTGCAAGTCTACTTATAACAGAAGGTGAATCAAGTGCTGAGCTAGATGGCAGTTCCTTACCTCCCCTCATCTTTGAGGGAAAAATCTTAGTCTTAGCATCCTTTATATTCTTCATAGTGATAATTTAATAATAATCCCAAGTGAAACAACAAATATAGCTATGCTCTCCGCCAACGGCGCCAGAAAAAGGTCTTGATAACCAACAAGTATAGGGGATCACAACAGTTTTCGAGGGAAGAGTATTCAACCCAAATTTATTGATTCGATACAAGGGAGCCAAAGAATATTTGCAAGTATTAGCAGCTGAGTTGTCAATTCAACCACACCTGGAGATTAATTATCTACAGTAAAGTGATCAGTAGCAAAGTAATATGATAGTTTTTATAGTAGTAGCAATAGCAATAGTAATGGTAACAGTGATAGCAATGATTTTGTAGCAAGTGCAATAGTAACAATAGTAGTAGTAACTTAGCAAGAACAATATGAGAGAAATTCGTAAGCATTGGATCGGTGAATTCATTGGGTGGTATTCTCATATAACAGTCATAACCTAGGGCGATACGACACTAGCTCCAGTTCATAAATATAATGTAGGAGTGTATTCCGTAAATAGTCATACATGCTTATGGAAAGAAGTTGCATGACATCTTTTGTCCTACCCTCCCGTGGCAGCGGGGTCCTATTGGGAACTCAGGGATATTAAGGCCTCCTTTTAATAGAGAATTGGAACAAAGCATTAGCACATAGTGAATACATGAACTCCTCAAACTACGGTCATCACCGGGAAGTGTCCTGACTTCTATCACTCAGGGTTTGCCAGATCATAACACGTAGTAGGTGACTACAACTTGCAAGATCGGATCTAGAACATAGATATAATGGTGATAACATAAACAGTTCAAATCTGTAATCATGGCGCTTGGGCCCAAAGTGACAAGCATTAAGCACGGCAAAGTCATAGCAACATCAATCACAGAACATAATGGATACTAGTGATCAAGCCCTAACAATACTAACTCAATTACATGATGAATCTCATCAAACTCCTCACCGACCAGCTCATGGTGGGGAGCATCATGATGAATCTCATCCAACTCCTCACCGACCAGGAATAACACACTCCCGGTGGGGAGCATCATGGAATTGGCGATGGAGAAGGGTTAGTGATGACGAAGATCGAAGATCCCCCTCTCCGAAGCCCCAAACAGACTCCAGATCTGGCCTCCGGATGAAGAACAGGAGGTGGCAGCGGCTCCGTCTTGTCAAGACGCGATAATTCTTTCTCCCTGATTTTTCTCTCAAAATATGTGATTTTATAGTATCAGGGTTGGAGTCTGTGGGGCCACTAGGTGGGGACAACCCACTTGGGCGCGCCTGGAGGGGGGCACCCTGGTGGGTTGTGCCCACCCAGGTGCCCCCTCCGGTGGTTCTTGGCTCCAAAAATTCTTATTTATTGTATAAAAAATCCTTGCAAAGTTTCCTTCCAATCCGAGAACTTTTATTTTTGCACAAAAACAACACCATGGTGGTTCTGCTGAATAGAGCGTCCATCCGGGTTAGTCTCATTCAAATCGTGCAAATTAGGGTCCAAAACAAGAGGAAAAGCATTAGGAAAAGTAGGGTCCAAAACAAGAGGAAAAACGTTAGGAAAAATTAGGGTCCAAAACAAGAAAAAAAGCATTAGGAAAACTAGATACGAGACATATAAATGACTTTAAATGGCATTGCTTAAATTTATCGGTGGCATTAGACTGAGTGCGACATTAGTTAAATGTGGCATCACTTTAGCAGTAGCATTTCTTGACCTTACCGCTGGCATTATACTAACAACAAAAAAGTGGCCATAATAGCATGGGAGGCCCATTCGGACAATGGGCGCACCATTAAGATGTACCTCCACGGACGCATAGAGTGGCAAGGGAGGGATGGTTGCCCATAGCAACAAATATCCAGGCAACATATGTGGATTATGTCTCATTTTTGTTCTCTTTAGCCACCTTTTTCCTATGTGAGGACGACAAACCAATTGACCTGGTCAGTCTCTATTGCGTTGTCATGCCTTTCTACCCTTTTTCAACCAAGGGACACGAGACTTGTTCCTTAGCTACTAATTTTCCCCTTTTCAACCTAGATGCGGGTTCGATGCCTAGTCTCTTCGACAGTACTTTATCCCTTCCTTCCCATATACAACCTAGACATGGATTAGTCTGCATGAAGTAGGGTTTCCTTTAATAGTGGAAATTAAGGTTTTTGTCTGCGTGACTAGCAGAGTAGAGGATAGCAAATTGGGGAGATGGTGGAGAGGAAAAAGATCCACATGCAGCGACGTGGCAGATGGGGCAATAGAACAAGGGTATGGTTTGAAAAGAGGTAGCATACCTGAGGGTCGGCGGGAAGTGGCTTCGCTCGTGGTCTTCGTCCTCCGCACACACTACGGCAGCGAGGTTGGGTACAGAGGCCATCCCGCGCGGGCGCTATGTCTAAGAGGACGGCCTTGTCGTCAGTGCATGACCTCACTCGCCAATGACGAGTGCGTCAATGTTGCATGTCCTTTTCTTCCCCGGTGGATTTGTGACTACCGGTGAGGAGGGAGAGAGAGGGGCACCACCATCTTTTTAGATCTGGAGAGAGGGTGATAGTGTGAGAACCAAGTGGGTAGCCCTTAGCAAGCAAGTGTTGAAGCTCCAGCCTATATATCTTTTTTGATACTAGTACTAGAGGTGGAGTAGTGGTAGATTAGTTTATATTTTCTCTGCATATAGTACCGGTTAGTCATGCTTCAAAACTGAATGGCATGCCATTAAAAAAATAAAGTCGAGAAATAATACGGCACCTCGGGCCAACGCGGCCAGATCGCATTGTGCATGAGAAATGACACACCATGTTTCGTTGACATGTGATCCCGTTCCAACATGTCGGTGAGACGATGGCGAGTCCTTTTGTACAATTTACGAATGGACGTCTATGTAGGCCGGTGTCAGGACCCCGATTCTAAGTCACACTGATCTAGCATGTAACACCTCATACCACTTTGTGGCCTCACGCACGGTAGTCCCACGGGTGTCGCCTTACCATGGCCTCGGACCATTTGCGCCTTTTGGCTCACGTATATGATAGTGTCGCTAGCATCCATATTACAGAGAACCCGGGCCGACATGACTAGTCGTTAACCTAAAGTGGCACTAACTTACGGGGACAAGCATACATGAATCAACATCGAACATGTCTGTCAACAGCGTATGAATCCGGGCTGTAGCAAATGGGGTAATAGGACTCCGGGAACCCGGGCTGTAGCAGGCTAACAGGACTCCGGATGTCTCCACATGACATTTCCCTGAAGGGACAGACACATGAACGAAGTGAATCACATGCCGGCCAGTCAAGTGTTCCGAGGCAGTAGAGCTGGGCTAGCAGGACTTCGGTGAACTGGGCTATAGCGGACTACTATGGCTCATGGAAGCACAAGACTACATTTCCCCATAAGAGAGGCTACCAAGGATAAACAACTAGATTGTCGGATCCCACACATACCAAGCATTTCAAACATACACACAATATGCTCAATATGGGTAAATACAACATAGCATCACAACAAAACTCTACAACTCAAAGTACTTTATTTAGAAGGCTCTAGAGAGCCATACATCATATGTTCATACAGGTAGGGGTCACACGACCCGACACTCAAGTCATACAAACATACAAGCACATGCGGAAGCAAACTTGTCTGAGTACAGACAACTAGAAAGCAAGAAGGCTTGACGAAGCATGTCTATCTACAAGGCCCTCCACGGCTCGGGATCACCACCTGGGTGGCAAGTCACTCATCAACGTCGATATCTACATAAAACCCATCAGAGGGGGCGGTGTTCTCTTCTGCAACAGTAATTAAGCAAACATGAGTACAAAGGTACTCAGCAAGTCTTACAACAGATCCTACTATACATGCGACATTCTCAAAAAGGATAGTGGGGTTATTGCAGCAAGTCATCTTTGACTCTTGGCTAAGCTATCCTACTAGACAACAATTTGTAAATATTTTGCGCACACGAGTCCGCTACTCACCACAACAATACACTACCGTGGACCCTCCTCCGTCATCCTATGGAAGGGCCATCCACGGCACTCACACTTGTCTTGAGGCTTTTAGGAGTATCCATTTACTTGTCTATGAACTGTATAGGCAACCAAGTAGTCCTTTACCGCGGGTGCGGCTATTCGAATAGATGATGTTAACCCTGCAAGGGTGTACTTCTTCATACACGCTCTCACCACTTATCATCGTTTACACGATATGTACTCGACAACCTTCAAGCAGAAGCCCAACGAGGGTGTCGGCCACGTCCTACCTAAACACTCAAGTCTCTAGTCCAGGTTCATCGCCTATCCAGGTTCCATCTGCTGGGAGTCCGGCCGAGGTTTCCACATACGGCCCCGAACGATGTGTACAAGGTTCCCGAGACACCAAACGGGCACCTGGCATGCCCGGCCACGGTGTATCTACCGCATCATAGCCCACCCCTAGGGTCAGCGCTACACGCGGCCGCTAACACATATCCTACAAATACCAGAAACTAGTTGCAACTCCTGGACAGAGGACTAGGGTGGTTAAGAAGCCGAGAGGGTCAATTAAGGATCCCAATGCATGGTAGTAATTGGTTCTTAAATCACACGTGCAGATCTCGGGACTTAAGGATGGTTCCAATGAAACAACCCACCATGTACTCCTACATGGCCTCTCATCGATACCTTTACCAAATTGTGTTCAACGCATCACTCACATTACCGACATATTCATTTCACTCTAGCCCATCACCTAGATGAACCAGACCTGATACAACTCTAAGCATAGCAGGCATAGCAAGGTAGGAAACACAGACATGGCTCAATCAACTCCTACACATGCTAGTGGGTTTCATCTAGTTACTGTGGCAATGATAGGTGCAATGATAGGTCATGTAGAGGAAAAGGTTCAACTACCGCATCACACAGCAGTTTGAAACATTGTTGTCTTAATGAAGTAAAAGAGAGCAGGAGCGAGAACATGGGATTGTATCAATATGATCAATGGGGCTGCTTGCCTGATGGAGTGGTAGTAGGGTACTTCCCTTCAGTTGGATATTCGAAGGTATCCTCAGAGGCAGAACCTACCACGAAAGACACAACGGAACACAATCATCACATGACAATATGCAAAATTATGATGCATGCTATGACATGGCAATATGGTTGTTTTTTGGCTAATGCATTCTAAAACAAGTTGGTTTGAGTCCATTTGAATCAAAGATTCAAATATAAGCTCACGGCATGAGGTCACATTAGTGCATTAGCTTGTTTCACTTAAACAGCAAGGTTAAAGTGTTCTGACATGCATGAAACCATTACAGATGCAAATATTGGATTTTTCTGATCATTTTTCATATATAAATCTTTGCATTTGGAGTTACAGATTTATTTCTATGAATTTTTGAAGTTTAGAACATTTTTTGGAATTTCCTATATAAGAATAAATCCAGTAATTGAATTACTGCATCAGCATTGCGTCAGGGTGACGTTAGCAGGTCAAAGGCGCCAGCCCAGGTCAAACTTGACGGCTGGGACCCACATGTCAGTGTAACAACTAACTAACATAGCTAGTTAGTGTTACGTTAGCACTAATCTAAGTTAATTAGGGCCTGGGCCCACATGTCAGCGAGTCAACCAATTATCTAAGTTAATTAGGGCTAACTGATCTGACACCTAAACTAAACAGGGGCATGGCCCACATGTCAGTGACCCTAGGGGGAGGTCAAACTGGACCCACCCAAGGTCAAACTGGGTCAGCGGGGTCAAACTCGCCGGTGTTTAGCCGATCGCAATGCCAGACGCGGTGGAGCGGTGCGGGTTTTGTCCTGCGACGACCAAATGGGCGGCGGAGACCATCTACGGGTAGCTAGGAGCAAGCCGCATTGAGTGCTGGAAGTGAGTGGAGCTGGGGTGGCCGGAAACATCGCCGGCGACGAGTGTGGCGGCGGCCGGAGCTCCGACGATCTCGAACTCGTCTCTAGGAGGCACGACGAGGAGCGTGGAGTGATGCTACGGGCTCTTGCGAGTGCGGTGAAGACGATGGCATGCTCGGTTTCGAGCCAACGTGGTTGTGGCCACAACGGCGACGTGCGGTGGCGGCGGCGGGTGCGGCCGAGCTTGGTGCGGTCGCTGTGGCGCTCGAGAAGGCAAGTGGAGACGATGGGGAGGTAGCTGAGCTCACAGTGATCACGGCGGAGCAGACGGCGAGGTCGGGGACGAGCTGGTGCGGCGGTGACGGCGGAGGGGATCTCCGGCGGCGTTCGGTGAAGCCGAGGTTGAAGAAGACGATGTAGGGCGTGCGAGCGCCCGGGACTCGGCTAGCTCAACGTAGCAGACGACGGCGAAGCTCAGGGACACGACAGGGTGGCCCGGGGATGACGGTGGCTGCGAGAGCTACGGCAGCGCGGGGGCGGGAGCGTCGGCCATGGTGAGGAGAGGGCGAGAGAGAGGAGCAGGGGAGTGAGCGAGGTGTTTGCGGGGTCGAGGCGGCAACATGGAGCTCGCCCAGGTGTCCAGGCGATCGAAGTGGCAAGCAGGTGGCGCGGTGGCGAGCTCTCGGGCGCCAGCGTCACCTCTTGCCTACCTTCCTGGCGGGAGGAAGCAGCTGGCTGGCATGAGCCAGCGCAGTGCTGGGCCGCCAGGTGGGCCGGCCAGGTAAGTGGCCTCTAGCCTTTCTCTCTCTCTCTCTCTCTCTCTCTCTCTCTCTCTCTCTCTCTTTATTTAACTATGTTTTGTTTTATTTCTTCAGGTTTGTGGCATTTCTAAAAATAGCTAGGCATTTTCAAAAATCACCAAACTTCACATGGCCACTGTTTGGAATAAATCCAACATGGAACATTTTAGTTTAGGATTATTTGAGCATTTAAAATATTCATTAGCATTTAAATGCCCAAATTCAAATAGCTAAAGATTTAATCCAGTGACCTTAGGATGGCCTAGAAATTTGTGCATCATTTTTGTCAGAGGTTTAGGACCAAGGCAAAGATGATGAATATTTTAGAAGGGCATTTGAGGTTCATTGAAAATATTTTTAGTAAACCCTAGTTCTTATCAGGGGGGTGCTGGGGGTTCTGTCATCCCCATTTCCAAGTTTCTGATAAATTAAACATGATGCAAGCTCTCTAATGCATGAACTAGCTAGGGTGTGACAACTCACCCCCACTCAAAAGAATCTCGTCCCGAGATTTAGGGTCCGGCGGGAAGAAGGTGGGCTACTCAAGTCGAAGGCAATCCTCCCTTGCCCAAGTGGCTTCTTTCTCAGAATGGTGTGACCATTGAACATTGAAAAACTTGACGTTATGGCATTGAGTGGTACGCTCGGCTTGATCAAGGATACGAATGGGATATTCCCGGTATGTGAGATTATCTTGGAGATCAAGCGTTTCGTGGTCCACTCCACGGATAGGATCCGAGAAGCAACGCCTTAGTTGAGAGACGTGGAAGACATCATGAACTCTGGAAAGATGCGGAGGAAGTTCCAATTGGTAGGCAGCTTCTCCTCGTTTGGCAAGAATGCAAAAGGGACCAATGTAACGAGGAGCCAATTTGCCTTTATACCGAATCGTTGGGGTAACCCGAAGGTAAGCCTTCTCGTCGACTTCAAAAGTCATGGCCTTATGTTTACGATCATATTGGCTCTTTTGACGGGATTGGGCTGTTTTCAACTTTTCACGAACAATGCGAACTTGCTCTTCTGCTTCCTGGATCATATCCGGGCCAAAGAATTGTCTTTCCCCGGTTTCTGACCAGTTAAGAGGCGTTCAACACCTTCGTCCATAGAGAACTTCAAAAGGAGCTTTGCCCAAGCTAGATTGATAGCTATTGTTGTAAGAAAATTCAGCAAATGGAAGGCATTTCTCCCAATCCATTCTGAATGAGATAACTGAAGCCCGGAGCATATCTTCCAGAATTTGATTGACTCGCTCTACTTGACCACTTGATTGAGGGTGGAAGGCGGTGCTAAAGGAGAGACGAGTCCCCATAGCATTTTGGAAACTTTCCCAGAATCGAGAGGTGAAGAGACTCCCACGGTCTTAGTTAATCTCCAATGGAACACCATGAAGAGACACTATTCGAGAGATATACAGGTCTGCCAGCTGGCTAGCGGTTATACTCTCCCGAACAGGTAGGAAGTGGGCTACTTTGGAGAGGCGATCAATGACAACGAAAATAGCATTATTCCCTTTCTTGGTCCTGGGAAACCCGGTGATGAATTCCATACTGATTTTATCCCATTTCCATTCAGGAATAGCTAAAGGTTGAACGGTGCCAGTAGGCCATTGATGCTCTGCCTTAACACGATGACAGACGTCGCAATTTGCAATATATTGAGCGATTTCTCTCTTCATCCTAGTCCACCAAAACCTCTGGCATAGGTCTTCATACATTTTAGTTCTACCGGATGAATGGTGAGAGGAGAATCATGAACTTCCTTAAGGATCTGTTGTCGTAGTTGCTGTTTCTTGAGAACCACTAGGCGGTTCTCAAAGAAGACAACACCTTGAACGTTCACAGAGAAACATTTAGCAACTCCGCTAGCAATGTTCTGCTTGGTCCGAGATATCCCCTTATCATACCGCTGGGCGGTTATGATCTGATCCATGAGGGTCGGTTTCGCCACCATGGTAGATAGGAATCCTTGAGGAATAATGTGAAGATTAAGCTTCCGAAATTCCTCATGGAGAAGTGGTTGACCTTGTTGTAACATCAGGTTGTTACAATAGGATTTACGACTTAGTGCATCAGCCAGAACATTGGATTTTCCTGGGGTGTAAGTTATCCCTAAGTCATAATCCGAGATCAACTCGACCCAACGTCTTTGCCTGAGATTCAAATCCGGTTGGGTGAATATATATTTCAAACTTTGGTGATCGGTGAAGTTCTCGCAATGATTACCGAGAAGGTAATGTCGCCAAGTTTTAAGTGCATGGACTACAGCTGCAAGCTCTAGATCATGTGTGGGATAGTTTTCCTCGTGTGCGTGTAACTGCCGTGAAGCATAGGCAATTACATGACGATCTTCCATGAGTATGCAACCTAGTCCTTCTCCCGAGGCGTCTTAATAGATAATAAAGTCCTTGGAGAAATCTGGTGGTACCAGTACGGGAGCAGATGTCAGGCATCTTTTCAGTTCCTGAAAGCTGAACTCGCACTGTGGGGTCCACTCAAACTTTTTATCTTTCTTGAGGAGTTCAGTTAGAGGTTTAGCAACCTTGGAGAAAATCCAAACTTGCTTAACTATTTCAGGTGGAGTCCAATCAAGGACAGCTTGAACTCACTCGGGATTGACAACAATACCCTTACCAGAGATTACATGGCCTAGGTAGGTCACTTCTAGCAACCAAAATTCACATATGGATAATTTGGCATAAAGGCGATGCTCTCGAAGTTTCTCAATACTAGCCTTAGATGTTCGGTATGTTCTTCCTCATTCTTGTAGTAGATGAGTATATCATCGAGGTATACCACGACGAATTTATCGAAATACTCCATGAAGATCGAGTTCATTAACCGGGAGAAGGTGGCTGGGGCATTGGTTAAACCGAAGGACATGACGGTGTACTCGTATTGGCCATAACGAGTAACAAAGGCCGTTTTGGGAATGTCCCCGTTCTTGATTTTGATTTGATGGTAGCCCAACCTCAAATCCATTTTGGAGAAGACTGGGGATCCAACGAGTTGATCATACCGATCGTTGATCCTGGGAAGCGGATACTTGTTCTTTATGGTGACCAAGTTGACGGTTCGATAATCTACAACCATCCGATCCGTACCATCCTTCTTCTTGACGAAGAGGACGGGGCAAGCCCACAGAGAGGAACTAGGACGGATGAAACCCTTTTTCAAGGACTCATCGAGTTGTTTCTTAAGCTCAGCTAGTTCTAGGGGTGCCATCTTATAGGGTCTTCTAGAGATTGGAACGGTTCCCGGTACAAGATCTATCACGAACTCGACATCCCTGTCAGGTGGAACACGTGGCAATTCTTCTAGAAAGACATCCGGGAAGTCACGGACTACCGGAATATCTTCAAGGTCTGGAAGAGGGTTGGCATTTAGGGAGTACAGCTAACGCTTGGCCACTCGGGTTAAGACATTGACTGTCTTGCCCGATGGGTGAGTAAGTTGAACAGTTCTAGTGGCACAATCAATCTTAGCATAATGGGCTGACATCCAGTCCATACCTAAGATGATATTTATGTTCGAGGACTTGAGGGATATTAAGGATGCAAGGAAGACAAGCCTCTCTACAAGAATCTCATTCCCATGGCTTACTCTAGAAGTTTTCCATCTAGAGCTAGGGGTTTGTATTTCCATGGTGGTGGGCATGTCACAAAATGTGGTGTTATGCAACCGAGCATAGCTCTCAGATATTAATGAATGAGATGCTCCAGTATCGAAAAGAAAAGATGCCGGATGGCAGTTAACAAGGAGCGTACCTAGGACGACATTAGGATCATCATGAGCCTCCTCTGCCGAGACATAGTTAAGATGGCCATGTGCAGTGGTGGCTGGCTTGGCATAATACACCTTTCCCGCTGGCTTACCACGGCCAACGGACTTTCCAGACTGGTTGGGGTTGTTGTTCTGGGGACACTCTCGACTGTAGTGACCCGGCTCTCCGCACTTGAAGTATGTCACAGTGTTGGTGCGCGAAGCAGCATTGGCGGCCGGTCCACCATAAGCCTTAGGCGGTGTGTACTGCTGGGTTGGGCGAGGCGCCTCATAGGATGGCCTCGAAGTGAACCTGGGTGGCAGAGCTGTGTTTGGAATCCACACCCGGCGCTTCTGAGAACCAGAGCCGGATGAAGAACCAAAAGCACCGGAATGCTTACGTGTAGCCTCAAAGTTAGTTTGACCGGTCTCAGCACTGATGGCTTTGTTCACAAGCTTCTGGAAGGAGGTGCACTCGTGCAAACGGAGGTCATGGAGAAGCTTGGGGCTAAGTCCCTTTCGGAACCTCGCCTGCTTCTTAGCATCGGTGGACACTTCCTCAGGTGCATAACATGCCAAGTTCCCAAACTCACGGCTGTAGGCATCCACGGCTAGTCTGCCTTGGGTGAAGTTACAGAATTCCTCTCTCTTGCGATCCATAAGACCCTCCGGAATGTTGTGTTCACAGAAAGCCGTGCTAAATTCATTCCAAGTGGTAACCTGGCCGGCTGGGCGCATAGCTTCATTGTTTTCCCACCAAAAGCTAGTAGGGCCCTCAAGGCGATAAGCAGTGTAAGTGACTTTGTCAGCTTCGGCTACGCATGCAGAACGTAGCTTATGGGTAATTCTGCGAAGCCAATCATCCGCATCGAGAGGCTTGACAGAATGATGGAAGGTTGGTGGAGTCAGCTTGATGAAATCGTTGAGACACACCAAGTCGTTCCTCTGAGAACGTGCAGTATTCTGCTCGATGCGTTCTTACAACCGGTTGGTCTCGCGTTTATTCCTTTCTGCCTCCAACATGACTTCAGCCAAGGAAGGTGGATGGGGCAGATTCCCATCCCTAGCTCCACTGGCTTCACCCTGCTCCTGAACAGTAGGGGTGCTTTGGGTGTTCACCATCCTAGGAAAACAAAACAACGGTTTAGACAAGGATGGCAAAACCGTGGCATGAGAATGCAGAATGTAATGGATGACACAAAATGCAGAGATGTTCATCCGTACGACATGGTAATACAGAAACTGCCATATATATATATACCATCAGTCATACACACCATACATAGTTTAGTACAAGCCCAAGCTCAAGTACAACTACGATGAGGAACATTACATCTCATCAGAGGCATTCCAAGCTCCCATACATTATTTTTCTACACCTCCGGAATTCAGTACACACTAGGTCATATTCCACCAGACGCGCAGGACTGTGGAAATACAACTGTTACAATACTAATGAAACTACTACCGGCTACCAACTCAGATGTCTCCGTAGTAATCTTCATAGAGATTACCAACATATCCTGGGAGCTGAACATGATCATCTGGAAACAGTCGGTTCTATGGAGCTTGCGGTCCATAAGGGCTCGGATGTGGCCTTGGTCCAACAAACGGTGGCAGATGGTGCCCACGGGGAGGGGTGATGCCTCCTACATCATGCCAGCCCATCCGATCCGGCAGACCAGACGCAAACCGTGTCAGAGTGGCCCAGTGATCAGCTCGACTGTTGAAAAGCTTCATATGCAAGGCACGATTCTCACGGTCCTTGTCCTCAAGCATCTCTGTGGTGGTGTGGATTAGCGAATCCTCATGGGAGGAGTCAGCGTAGAGAGCCTGGTAGTAAACTTCTGCACCAGGAAGTGATGCTGGCATATTGCGGAACTTAGTGTTCCGAAGCAAAGGAAGTCTAGCTCGCATGATGGTCATCATCGAGTAAGCTGCATCCTGCACGGACATCTCGATGGTAATCCCAAGTCTATATGAACAATGTAGGGATTCAGTAGCTCCAAGATAGGAAGGGTATATCCTGACTGTGCAAAGATATTGGCTCGGGTTGAAGTCTCGATATTGCTCCTCAACGGTATATTCAGGATACCATCGATAGCCCGCCTCGGTCATCACACGGACTAGCATGGCCGTGTGACCAGGTACATCGAGGCATCGAGTCAAATGAACCACTTGATTCTGGGTGCGGTTGGCCATCTGAAAGCACAAAATAATGCAAAGGCATTAGAATTTTCTAGGAGAAATCGGACAGCATAACGGCTGTAAATGCTCAGAAAAAGATTTGATACATTCATAACAGTTGGCAAAACCACTCAACAACATCATATCAAGGTTCTGGTTTCACTAACAACATACTAAAAGTAGTAGAAACTAAACTGAGTCCTGGAACCAACAATCCTAAGATTCTACAGATTAGTAACACGTGAACCTGATAGAAGATGAGATCCTAGTCCTTAACCCACGTAGAAACAGAAGAGGATGACTCAGATCAGAGGGCATAAGGTAAAGGAGTAAAATAGCCTTACGTTCCCTCCCACAATCAATTCCCCTACATATAACTAAAGCATTTCTAGACTAGACATCGACCAGTTCGGCATAATGAACCTACAGGCAGTCCGGCTCTAATGCCAACGCTCTCAGGACCCCGATTCAAATTCACACTGATCTAGCCTGTAACACCTCATATCACTTTGCGGCCTCACGCACGGTACTCCCACGGGTGTCACCTTACCATGGCCCAGGACCGTTTGCGCCTTTTGGCTCACGTATATGATAGTGTCGCTAGCATCCATATGACAGAGAACCCGGGCCGACATGACTAGTCCTGAAACCAAAGTGGCACTAACTTACGGGGACAAGCATACATGAATCAACATCAAACAATCTGTCAACAGTGTATGAATCTGGGCTGTAGCAACTGGGCTAACAGGACTCCGGGAACCCGGGCTGTAGCAGGCTAACAGGACTCCGGATGTCTCCGTGTGACATTTCCCTGAAGGGACAGACACATGAGCGAAGTGAATCACATGCCGGCCAGTCAAGTGTTCCGGGGCAGTAGAGCTGGGCTAGCAGGACTCCGGTGAACCAGGCTGTAGCGGACTACTATGGCTCATGGAAGCACAAGACTACATTTCCCCATAAGAGAGGCTACCAAGGATAAACAACTAGATTGTCGGATCCCACACATACCAAGCATTTCAAACATACACACAATATGCTCGATATGGGTATATACAACATGGCATCACAACAAAACTCTACAACTTAAAGTACTTTATTTAGAAGGCTCTAGAGAGCCATACAACATATGTTCATACAGGTAGGGGTCACACGACCCGATACTCAAGTCATACAAACATACAAGCACATGCGGAAGCAAACTTGTCTGAGTACAGACAACTAGAAAGCAAGAAGACTTGACGAAGCATGTCTATCTACAAGGCCATCCACGGCTCGGGATCACCACCTGGGTGGCAAGTCACTCATCAACGTCGATATCTACATAAAACCCGTCGGAGGGGCGGTGTTCTCTTCTACAACAGTAATTAAGCAAACATGAGTACAAAGGTACTCAGCAAGTCTTACAACAGATCCTACTGTACATGCAACATTCTCAAGAAGGATAGTGGGGTTATTGCAGCAAGCCAGCTTTGACTCTTGGCTAAGCTATCCTACTAGACAACAATTTGTAAATATTTTGCGCACACGAGTCCATTACTCACCACAATAATACACTACCATGGACCCTCCTCCATCATCCTATGGAATGGCCATCCACGGCACTCACACTTGTCTTGAGGCTTTTAGGAGTATCCATTTACTTGTCTATGAACTGGATAGGCAACCAAGTAGTCCTTTACCGCGGACACGGTTATTCGAATAGATGATGTTAACCCTGCAGGGGTGTACTTCTTCATACACGCTCTCACCACTTATCGTCGTTTACACGACGTGTACTCAGCAACCTTCAAGCGGAAGCCCAATGAGGGTGTCGGCCACTGATATGTCTCCATCGTATCTACTTTTCCAAACACTTTTGCCCTTGTTTTGGACTCTAACTTGCATGATTTGAATGGAACTAACCCGGACTGACGTTGTTTTCAGCAGAATTGCCATGGTATTATTTATGTGCAGAAACAAAAGTTCTCGGAATGCCCTGAAACTTCACGGAACGTCTATTTAGAAATAATAAAAAATCCTTGCAAAAGATGAAGACCAGGGGGGCCACACCCTATCCACGAGGGTGGGGCGCGCCCCCTACCTCGTGGGCCCCCTGGAGCTCCTCCAACCTCAACCCCAACTCTATATATTTGCTTTCGGGGAGAAAAAAAATCAGAGAGAAGGATTCATCGCGTTTTACGATACGGAGCCACCGCCAAGCCCTAAAACCTCTCGGGAGGGCTGATCTGGAGTCCGTTCGGGGCTCCGGAGAGGGGAATCCGTCGCCATCGTCATCATTAACCTTCATCCATCACCAATTTCATGATGCTTACCGCCGTGCGTGAGTAATTCCATCGTTGGCTTGCTAGACGGTGATGGGTTGGATGAGATTTATCGGGTAATCGAGTTAGTTTTCTTAGGGTTCGATCCCTAGTATCCACTATGTTCTGAGATTGATGTTGCTATGACTTTGCTATGCTTAATGCTTGTCACTAGGGCCCGAGTGCCATGATTTCAGATCTGAACCTACTATGTTTTCATCAATATATGAGAGTTCTTGATCCTATCTTGCAAGTCTATAGTCACCTATTATGTGTTATGATCCGTTAACCCCGAAGTGACAATAATCGGGATACTTACCGGTGATGACCGTAGTTTGAGGAATTCATGTATTCACTATGTGTTAATGCTTTGGTCTGGTACTCTATTAAAAGGAGGCCTTAATATCCCTTAGTTTCCGCTAGGACCCCACTGCCACGGGAGGGTAGGACAAAAGATTTCATGCAAGTTCTTTTCCATAAGCACGTATGACTATATTCGGAATACATGCCTACATTACATTGATGAATTGTAGCTAGTTCTGTGTCACCCTAGGTTATGACTGTTACACGATGAACCGCATCCGGCATAATTCTCTATCACTGATCCATTTCCTACGAGCTTTTATATATTGTTCTTCGCTTATTCACTTTTCCGTTGCTATTGCTATCATCACTACAAAATACCAAAAACATTACTTTTGCTATCGTTACCTTTTGCTATCGTTACCACTACTATCATATTACTTTGCTACTAAATACTTTGCTGCAGATATTAAGTTTCCAGGTGTGGTTGAATTGACAACTCAGCTGCTAATACTTGAGAATATTCTTTGGCTCCCCTTGTGTCGAATCAATAAATTTGGGTTGAATACTCTACCCTCGAAAACTGTTGCGATCCCCTATACTTGTGGGTTATTAAGACTATTTTCTGGTGCCTTTGCCGGGGAGCATAGCTCTATTCTTTGAGTCACTTGGGATTTATATCTGCTTATCATTATGAAGAACTTGAGAGATCCAAAAACCAAGATTTATCCCTCAACTACGAGGGGAGGTAAGGAACTGCCATCTAGCTCTGCACTTGATTCACCTTCTGTTTTGAGTAAGCTTGCGACACCTAAACCTGCTTCTACTATTCATTCTGATATGTCGCATGTTATTGATGATGCCACTTCTGCTATGGATGATACTTATGATGAAACTACTTCTATGCTTGATACTACTGTGCCACTTGGTGAATTTCTTGATGAACAACTTGCTAGGTTTAGAGAGAATGAAAATATTGAAACTGATAATATTGATGAAAGTGATGATGAAGACTCTTCCCCTAATAAATATGAATCACCCGTTATTCCTGAGGGTTATGTTTTTGAAAAAGAAGCTGCTCTAGCTATTTTAGCTTGCAAAGATAGATACGAGCCCAAGAGGTTATTAGCTAAATGGAAGCAACAATCTCTTAATGCTAGAATGAAACCTGACCCTGCTTTTGCTACTTCACCTATCTATGTTACTGATAAGGATTATGAATTCTCTATTGATCCTGATATAATTACTTTGGTTGAATTTGATCCTTTTCATGGCTATGAATCTGAAACTATTGTGGCACATCTTACTAAATTAAATGGCATAGCCACCCTGTTCACTAATGATGAGAGAACTCGCTACTTTTATATCCTTAAAATATTTCTGTTCTCATTAAAGGGTGATTCTAAGATATGGTTTAATTCTCTTGATCCTAGTTGTGTGCGTAGTCCCCAGGATATGATTTATTACTTCTCTGCTAAATATTTTCTTGCTCATAAGAAACAAGCTGCTTTAAGGGATATATACAACTTTGTGCAAATTGAAGAAGAGAGTCTCCCACAAGCTTGGGGGAGGCTTCTCAAGTTACTTAATGCTTTGCCTGATCATCCTCTTAAGAAAAATGAAATACTTGATATCTTTTATAATGGACTAATCGATGCTTCCAGAGATTACCTGGATAGTTGTGCTGGTTCTGTTTTTAGGGAAAGAACACCAGATGAAGCTGAAATTCTATTGAATAATATGTTGACAAATGAAAATAATTGGACACTTCCTGAGCCACTTCCTGAGACAGCTCCTGAGCCTATTCCTAAACCAACTCCGAAGAAAAGGGGTATTCTATTTCTTAGTCCTGAAGATATGCAAGAGGCAAAGAAATCTATGAAAGAAAAAGGTATTAAAGATGAAGATGTTAAGAATTTACCTCCTATTGAAGAAATACATGGTCTTAATTTACCGCCTGTTGAAGAAACATATGATCTTAATCCTTCACCTATTGAATGAATACATGGTCTTGATAACTCGACACAGGTAGTAAAGGTAAATTCTCTCTATAGATATGATAAAGCTGAAATCCCATTTACTAAGTTTGCTAGCCCATGCTTAGATGAGTTTGATAAATTTATGGTTGAGTAAGAAGACTTCAATGCTTATTTTGGTAGAAAATTGAAATACAATTCAAATATGCTTGAACACTTGGGTGATTATATGGCTAATGTCAAAGGTGAACTTAAACTTATTAGTAAACATGCTTCTATGGTTACCACTCAAGTAGAACAAGTACTTAGAGCTCAAAATGACTTGCTCAATGAATTGAATAGTAAGAATAATGATAATGTTGTTAGAGTTATGACTAGAGGTGGTAGAATGACTCAGGAACCTCTGTATCCTGAAGGCCACCCTAAGAGAATTGAGCAAGATTCTCGGAGAAATAATATAGATGCACCTAGTCCTTCTAAAAGGAAGAAAAAGAAAAATGATAGGACTTTGCATGCTTCTAGTGAACCTATTGCCGATACACCTAAGAATCCAAATATATTTCTATTTCTGATGCTGAAACACAATCTGGTAATGCACCTGAAACTAGTGATAATGTTAATGATAATGTTCATGTTGATGCTCAACCTAGTAATGATAATGATATAGAAATTGAACCTGCTGTTGATCTTGATAACCCACAATCAATGAATCAACATTATGATAAGAGAGACTTTGTTGCTTGGAAACATGGCAAGGAAAGAGAGCCTTGGGTTGAGAAACCCATGCCTTTTCCTCCCAAACCATCCAAGAAAAAGGATGATGAGGATTTTGAGCGCTTTGCTGAAATGATTAGACCTATCTTTTTGCGTATGCGATTAACTGATATGCTCAAAATGAATCATTATGCCAAGTATATGAAAGATATTGTTACTAATAAAAGAAAGATACCGAAAGCTGAAATTTCCACCATGCTTGCTAATTATACTTTTAACGGTGGAATACCTAAGAAGCTAGGAGATCCCGGAGTACAAACTATACCATGCTCCATTAAAAGAAATTATGTTAAACTGCTTTATGTGATCTTGGAGCCGGTGTTAGAGTTATGCCTCTCTCTTTATATCGTGGACTTGATTTCAATAAGTTGACACCTACTGAAATATCTTTGCAAATGGCTGATAAATCAACTGCTATACATGTCGGTATTTGTGAGGATGTGCATGTTGTAGTTGCAAACGTTACTATTTTAACGGACTTTGTTATTCTTGATATTCCCGAGGACGATAGTATGTCTATTATTCTTGGAAGACCCTTTTTGAATACTGCAGGGGATGTTATTGATTGCACTAAAGGCAATGTCACTTTTCATGTTAATGGTAATGAGCATACGGTACACTTTCCGAGGAAACAACCTCAAGTTCATAGTATCAACTCTATTGGAAAAATTCCATCGATTATATTTGGAGGTTTTGAATTTCCTCTTCCTACTATCAAGAAGAAATATGATATTCTTATTATTGGGGATGTGCATATCCCCGTTGAGGTAACATAGTGTTATTCGAAATTTCTCCGGATCCATGTTATTCGGAATGAGTTTGTTAACAAGACCTGATCAACCTTGTTAATGGATTCCTTTTGATGAGCATGAGATGGATGAAACTAGAAGGCACAACCTTCTGTACCCTCCTTTTACTTTCTGTTATTTATATTAAATAAAATAAAAATAGTATTTTTCTGTCTGTTATCTGAATTATCTGTGCAATATAAAAATACCCCGAAAATAAAAGTTCTCCAAATGCCCTAAAATTTAAATATGATTTTTTCTAGAATATTTGAGAATGTTTTGCACTGAGAACACAATAGTAGGGGCATCCACCTGGCCACGAGGGTGGAGGGCACGCCCTACCCCCCTGGGCGCGCCCCCTGCCTCGTGGGCGCACGGTGGACCTCCTCCACTTATTCCTGCACCCACACACTTCTTCTTCCTCCCACAAACACGAATATCCAGCTAAAGCATGAGTTCTAACTCATTTTGCTGCGATTTTCGATCTCCTTGCTCAAAGCACCTCTCACAAAACTGCTTGGGGAGATTGTTCCTTGGTATGTGAATCCTCCATTGGTCCAATTAGTTTTTTTTCTAGTGCTTTATTCATTGCAAATTTGTGCTGCCTAGGTGACCCTGTTCTTGAGCTTGCATGTCAAATTTATATGGTCCCAAGTAGTTCTAATGCATGATATCGGCTCTAGGCACTTGTAGGAGTTGTTACTATCAATATTGTTGAGTTTGGCTCACTTCTATTTGATGTTACTAAAAATTTCAGAATTTTTCAGAAAATAATGAAGAGATTTTTGAGGGGCTCATCGAGCCGAAGCTTGAAGGAAAAGCAAAATGAAAAAGCGGAGAGGCCCAAATATAATCTGCCTCGCACCGCGAAGGTTCGGCCATGTGAATGGCCTTCCGATGATTTCTTGAGAGCAGCCAGGATTTATGATGATTTTTATGAATTGGCTGAGAATGCAGGCCTCACCGCCTTCCTCCACGACCAACGCGAACAGTATCTCTTACTCACCAATATCTTTGTGCAAAACTTTCATGTCCATGCTAGGAGCTCACCACCTACGATGGAGTTTTATTTATATGATGAGCATAAGGAGATGTCACTTTATGATTTTTTTTCTGGTTTGTTTGATCCCTTTCGAGGGCATGATTGAGGAACCACATCGCGGTGATGTGGATGGGTTTATTGATACCATCACTGTAGGGCAAACGTGGAAGGTTTCTGATGCACGAATCACTAGCATATATTTTCCTGTTTTACGCTACTTTGCAATATTTGCTAGTCGTTGCTTAATTGGTCGAGGAAACTGTGGAAACCTTAGTGTTTCTGATATTATTATTTTGTTCCACGGTTTATTCTGTGATAACTCTGTTAGTATGGGCGGTATTATTGCTAAACGGTGAAGTCTGAACCGTACAAAGGGCCCCATCTTTGGAGGCATCTATGCTTCACGCCTAGCTGTACATTTTAACATACCTATTAGGCATTATGAGAAGTAAGAAAAATTGTTGCCCACTATTTATCTAGATTATAAGAGTATGGTGGCACACGATTTTATTGTTAAGAATAGGGAAGGGGAGCTTACATACAAATTGTTCTTTCATAAACATCATCCTGAGACTATTATCCTGCCTGCTTCTTCCTTGTTTGATTTATCTGCAGGCCAGTACCTTGTTCCGTTAGAGGCTATTCACGCCTACCGGAACCCTACATCAGCCACAGAGCCAGAGTTGGAACCACAAGTTGATCCTCCACGACAGTCTAATTACCATTGGGATCCGGAGATGATTTCCAACCAGTGGCAATCAGAGTCTTCTTCTTCGCAATATGACCCCAACTATTACTATGGATATCCGCCAGGCCAGCCGTGGCCATATACCAACTTAGGCCAAAAGCATAAGCTTGGGGGAGTACATATTTCCCACCAATATTATATTCATGTTCACACACTCATTGCTAGTTGTCGGTGCTCATACTTTTTCATTGTATCATCCATGCTAGTTTATTTCCTTTTTATGCTTTCTTCTTGTGTATTTAATAAACCTTAAGAAAAACCAAAAAAATTAGTTGTAGCTTTTAATTAGTTTACTTTCCATGCTTGTAGTAGTATATTAAAAGAAAACCCCAAAAAGTTTCATGTTCTTCTTGTTGCTTGTTGGGAGCTTTCCCGTGTAAATAGTTTTGTTTCTTTTCCGTTCTTTGGGGGTCGATAGGAGAAGACCATAATTAAGTTGTTGAAGTGGCTCTTATATGCATTATTGTTGATGTGACAAAAGAGCTCATATTGTCTTGTCTTCTCATGTTTATTGAATGCTTGCAGATTCCAGCTTAGTCCAATGCACGTGCACTATTATTATTATCCACATCATTCGGTCATGCAAGTGAAAGGCAATTATGACAATATATGATGGACTGATTGAGATGGGAAAAGCTGGTATGAACCCGACCTCTATTGTTTTTGTAATATGATTAGTTCATCGTTCCTGATTCAGCCAATTATGAATAAACATGTTTGCAATGACAACTAGAGATGATAGTTTCTTGTGCCAACATGCTTGATTAGCTAGGAGCTTATAATGGTTTACCTTGCGTGCCAACATGCTATTAAAATGGATGTGATGTGGTATGACAAGGTGGTATCCTCCTCTGAATGATTTAAGTGACTTGACTTGGCACATGTTCACATATGTAGTTGAAACAAAATCAACATAGCCTTCACGATATTTATGTTCATGGTGGATTATATCCTACTCATGCTTGCATTCGGTGCTGATTAATTTTAATGCATGTTCATGACTGTTGTCGCTCTCTAGCTGGTTGCTTCCTAGTCTTTTTCTAGCCTTCATCTGTACTAAGCGGGAATACTGCTTGTGCATCCAACTCCATAAACCCCAAAGTTATTCCATATGAGTCCACCATACCTACCTATATACGGTATCTACCTGCCGTTCCAAGTAAATTTGTATGTGCCAAACTCTAAACCTTCAAATAAATATCATGTTTTGTATGCTCGAACAGCTCATATATCAACTAGGGCTGTCCGTATCTTCCATGTTAGGCGGGTTATTCTCAAGAGGAGTGGACTCCGCTCCTCACTCACGAGAAAATGGCTGCTCACCGGGATGCCCAGTCCCATGCTTTATGCAAACTAAATCAAAATAATTGCAAACAAAACTCCCCCTGGGACTCTTGTTAGTTGGAGGCACTCGTTGTTTCGAGCAAGCCATGGATTGATGCTTGTTGGTGGAGGGGGGTATAAACTTTACCATTCTGTTTGGGAACCGCCTATAATGTGTGTAGCATGGAAGATATCGCCATCTCTTGGTTGTTATGTTGACAATGGAAGTATACCTCTCAAAATATTATTAACCTCTATTTCAAAACCGAGATCTGGCACATCTACAAATCCCTGCTTCCCTCTGCAAAGGGCCTATCTATTTACTTTCATGTTGAGTCATCATCCTCTTATTAAAAAGCACCAGTTGGAGAGCACCACTATCATTTGCATTCATTACTGTTAGTTTACATTGAGTATGACTTGACTGGATCTCTTTTACAATGAATTACAATGTCTAGTCAATCCTTGATCTTTAAAGGTGCTCTGCATTTATGTATTGCGGTCTTAGAAAGGGCTAGCGAGATACCATCTTGTTATATTGTATTGTTTTGAGAAAATGTTGTCATCCGAGATTTATTATTATTGCTCGCTAGTTGATTATGCCATTGATATGAGTAAACATGAGACCTATGTGTTATTGTGAATATTGTTAGTTCATAATCTTTGCTGAAAACTTGAATGTTGGCTTTACATATTTACAACAACAAGAGCAAACAGAGTTTGTAAAAATTTTCATTATCACTTTCAGTTTGTCAACTGAATTTCCTGAGGACAACCAAAGGTTTAAGCTTGGGGGAGTTGATACATCTCCATCGTATCTACTTTTCCAAACACTTTTGCCCTTGTTTTGGACTCTAACTTGCATGATTTGAATGGAACTAACCTGGACTGATGCTGTTTTCAGCAGAATTGCCATGGTGTTATTTATGTGCAGAAACAAAAGTTCTCGGAATGACCTAAAACTTCACGGAACGTATATTTGGAAATAATAAGAAAATCCTTGCAAAAGATGAAGACTAGGGGGCCCACACCCTAGCCACGAGGGTGGGGGCGCGCCTGCCCCCCTAGGGCGTACCCCCCTACCTCGTGGGCCCCCTTGAGCTCCTCCAACCTCAACCCTAACTCTATATATTTGCTTTAGGGGAGAAAAAAATCAGAGAGAAGGATTCATTGCGTTTTACGATACGGAGCCGCCGCCAAGCCCTAAAACCTCTCGGGAGGGCTAATCTGGAGTCCGTTCGGGGCTCCGGAAAGGGGAATCCGTCACCATCGTCATCATTAACCTTCCTCCATCACCAATTGCATGATGCTTACCACCGTGCGTGAGTAATTCCATCGTAGGCTTGCTGGACGGTGATGGGTTGGATGAGATTTATCATGTAATCGAGTTAGTTTTGTTAGGGTTTGATCCCTAGTATCCACTATGTTCTGAGATTGATGTTGCTATGACTTTGCTATGCTTAATGCTTGTCACTAGGGCCTGACTGCCATGATTTCAGATCTGAACCTATTATGTTTTCATCAATATATGAGAGTTCTTGATCCTATCTTGAAAGTCTATAGTCACCTATTATGTGTTATGATCCGTTAACCCCGAAGTGACAATAATCGGGATACTTACCGGTGATGACCGTAGTTTGAGGTCATGTATTCACAATGTGTTAATGCTTTGGTCTGGTACTCTATTAAAAGGAGGCCTTAATATCCCTTAGTTTCCGCTAGGACCCCGCTGCCACGGGAGGGTAGGACAAAAGATGTCATGCAAGTTCTTTTCCATAAGCACGTATGACTATATTCGGAATACATGCCTACATTACATTGATGAATTGGAGCTAGTTCTGTGTCACCCTAGGTTATGACTGTTACATGATGAACCGCATCCGGCATAATTCTCTATCACCGATCCATTGCCTACGAGCTTTCCATATATTGTTCTTCGCTTATTTACTTTTCCATTGCTATTGCTATCATCACTACAAAATACCAAAAACATTACTTTTGCTATTGTTACCTTTTGCTATCGTTACCACTACTATCATATTACTTTGCTACTAAATACTTTGCTGTAGATATTAAGTTTTCAAGTGTGGTTGAATTGATAACTCAGCTGCTAATACTTGAGAGTATTCTTTGGCTACCCTTGTGTCGAATCAATAAACTCAGTGAGGTGTCTGTGGGGTCGAGGCGGTGACGTGGAGCTCGCCCAGGTGTCCAGGTGTCCAGGCATTCAAAGCAGCAAGCAGGTGGTGCGGTAGCGAGCTCTCGCGCGCCGGCGTCACCTCCTACCTGCGTGCCTGGCGGGAGGAAGCAGCTGGATGGCACGGGCTAGCACAGTGCTGGGCCACCAGGTGGGCCGGCCAGGTAAGTGGCCTCTGGCCTTTCTCTCCCTCTCTCTCTCTCTCTCTTTTTATTTAACTCTGTTTTGTTTTATTTCTGCAGGTTTGTGGCATTTCGAAAAATAGCTAGGCATTTTCAAAAATCACCAAACTTCACATGGCCACAATTTGGAATAAATCCAACATGGAACATTTTAGTTTAGGATTATTCAAGCATTTAAAATATTCATTAGCATTTAAATGCCCAAATTCAAATAGCTAAAGATTTAATCTAGTGACCTTAGGATGTCCTAGAAATTTGTGCATCATTTTTGTCAGAGGTTTAGGACCAAGGCAAAGATGATGAACATTTTAGATGGACATTTCAGGTTCATTGAAAATATTTTTAGTAAACCCTAGTTGTTATCAGGGGGGGTGCTGGGGGTTCTGTCATCCCCATTTCCAAGTTTCTGATAAATTAAACATGATGCAAGCTCTCTAATGCATGAACTAGCTAGGGTGTGACAGCCGGGGCAGCTCTTCCTGTACCATGGCAACCGTCCACCGCCTCTTCACCTTTCCCTCTCGATTCAGAACTAGTGTTGCACACTCTTCCTCCCTCCATTTGCCTTCATCCTTCCTTCTGCCATTGTTCGATCGTCTTCTCCATGGAAGGAACAGGCCGAAAATGACCCCGTTATTCTTTCCCCGATTTGAAAGATGACATGGTAGAGGAACTCATTGATTGGTGCGATGTCATCACCTCGGCTAGCATGGCAGGTCCGTTCAAGACCATTCTTGACTCAACAAATAACATCATTACAAAAAACCCAAGGGTTCAGGAGCGGTTTGATCTCCCCTATCTTCTTCGCCATGACCCTGTTCGCTGGCGCGGGGATGAAGGAAGCCTTGCCTTCTGCAAGTTGATGCCACTTGATAATGATACATGTGATGTTAAGATGCCATCGCTTAAGGGTAAGGCATGGGTAGGTGCAAATGAAAATTGGGTTGTTTATATTGGCTTCAACTGTGACTGGGAATTTGTGAATGTGTACACTCATCACCGGGTTCCACTTCCAAAAATCTCATAGTGCCATGAGGTTGAGCACACCGACGATCTACGTAGGTTCAAATACGATCATGGTGACTGTCGTCAACAGAAGATAGCAATTTGTCGAGTTCACAACCGCTCTTGGGATTACACGAACCATCATGTTGTTTCTATCTTCGACAAGCTTGTTGTCGTCCTTACTTCCACGCCTCGATGGATATTGCTCAAAAATCAACTTCTGTACACGGATGAGTACTATGATGCAATTCAATACAAGAGTCTTCTATTCATGGCACTGTTTTTGCATGGAATCCTTATTTTTCGGTACGTTTGTCTTCCACCTTAATTAGAATTGTTTCATCCACGTGCATGCGAGTTAGTATTCCCATACTAATTAACCTTCTTGTGTTTCCAAGGTCCCGTGAACATTCCACCACCTATACTTGGAAATTTTTAAAACCAAGGGGGAGATGACGATGGTGATGATCACGAGCATGAGGGCAAGCAGGACCTACATACTCAGTGGCACCTGGCAACTTATTTCAATGGACCACCTCTTCTTGTATGTATATAGGGTACTGCTGATGTTATTAAGGAAGCAGGCATTGTCTCCCATGGTCGCACTCTCCGGACCTATTCCAACATCTGTTGCAGGGTATTCGGGATGGATACTAGTGTGCTAGCACCATCACCTTCTCCCTGGTTCAATATTGATAGTCTTGGACAAAACTCACTCTTCCTTGGACTAAACTATCCAATGATGGTGAAAGTCGATCTAGCTACTGTTGTCACAACGTTACTACCATTTATGAGAACCAACTATATTTATACATCGGACATTGCTATGGTTCCCTACCCTGGCTATCACAACATGCGTCCTGATATAGGCCGCTTCAGCCTTGATGATGAGTCCTGCATTGGTTTCGACATTGACAATAGCTGGCCCTTCCCAGAGGCTTACATATGGTTCAAAGCAAGCGTTTCCAACACCGAGGATTGGTTGAGTTGAAGTTCATTTCATTGCTTGTTAGTTGTTGTGTGATAAAAAGCTCAGTATTTACTAGAATTTTTTGCTGGAAATAATCTATAATCCAACATGTATCCTCGTTGTCGTTGTGTGTTCATGACTTGTTGTATGTAAGGAATGGTACATTTGCATATGCATGTGATAAACTCAATTTATGAATGGTTTTCGAGTCACTTCCTGGAGTGTGAGTACCATAGTATTATAGCCAACATCCGGTTATATGAAGTTCCCACATCACATAGAAACAACCTAATAGTATGGTAATACAATAGTTAGTCGTAGTAGTAGTATACCATCAACTAGAGCTAGGTGTCGCGCGGAGGTTGATAACCCACAAGTATAGGGGATCGCAACAGTTATCGAGGGTAGAGTATTCAACCCAAATTTATAGATTCGAAAAAGGGGAGCCAAAGAATATTTGAAGGTATTAGCAGCTGAGTTGTCAATTCAACCACACTTGGAGATTAATTATCTGCAGAAACATGATCAGTAGCAAAGTAATATGATAGTTTTGATAATAGTAGCGGCAACAATGGTAACGGTAACACTGATAACAGTAGTTTTGTAACAAGTGCAACAGTAATGATAGTAGTTGTAACTTAGCAAGAACAATATAAGATAAATTCGTAGGCATTGGATCGGTGACTTGTTGGATGATATTATCATGAGACAGTTATAACCTAGGGCGATACGGCACTAGCTCTAGTTCATCAATATAATGTAGGCATGTATTCTGTAAATAGTCATACGTGCTTATGGAAAGAACTTGCATGACATCTTTTGTCCTACCCTCCCGTGGCAGCGGGGTCCTATTGGAAACTAAGGGATATTAAGGCCTCCTTTTAATAGAGAACCGGAACAAAGCATTAACACAGGGTGAATACATGAACTCCTCAAACTATGGTCATCACCGGGAGTGGTCGCGACTATTGTCACTCCGGGGTTGCCGGATCATAACACGTAGTAGGTGACTATAACTTGCAAGATCGGATCTAGAACATGGACATAATGGTGATAACATAAACAGTTCAGATCTGAAATCATGGCACCCGGGCCCAAAGTGACAAGCATTAAGCATGGCAAAGTCGTAGCAACATCAATCTTAGAACATATGGGATACTAGGGATCAGGCCCTAACAAAACTAACTCGATTACATGATGAGCCTATGAAGGGATTACTCACACCCGATGGGGAGCATCATGGAATTGGCGATGGAGAAGGGTTGGTGATGACGAAGAACGAAGATCCCACTCTCCGGAGCCCCAAACGGACTCCAGATCTGTCCTCCCGATGAAGAACAGGAGGTGACAGCGGCTCCATCTCGTGGATCACGATAATTCTTTCTCCCTGATTTTTTTTGGAAAAAATAGGGTTTTATAGTGTCGGTTGTAGGGTCTGCGGGGCCACCTGGGCGCTCTAGGAGGGGGCACCCTGGTGGGTTGTGCCCACCCAAGTGCCCCCTCTGGTGGATCTGGGCTCCAGAAATTCTTATTTATTGTACAAAAAATCCTAGCGAAGTTTCGTTCCATTCTGAGAACTTTTATTTCTGCACAAAAACAGCACCATGGTAGTTCTGCTGAAAACATCGTCAGTCGGGGGTTAGTTTCATTCAAATCATGCAAATTACAGTCCAAAACAAGAGAAAAAGTGTTAGGAAAAGTAGATACGTTGGAGATGTATCAACTCCCCCAAGCTTAAACCTTTTCTTGTCCTCAAGCAATTCAGTTGATAAACTGAAAGTGAAAAAGAAAAACTTTTACAAACTCTTTTACTCTTGTTTGCATAAATAAGCTTAAACAACACCCGGGTTTTCAGCCAACATTATAACTAACCATGCCTACAAAAGCTCTTAAAGATTATATTAACTCATATCAATGACATCATAATCAGCTAGCGAGCAATAATAAGATATCTCAAACGGCAACACGTTGGCAAAACAACCATGATATAATATGACAATAGTGGTATCTCGCTAGCCCTTTCTGAGACCGCAAAACATAAATTCAAAGCACCTCCAAAGTTCAAGCAACGACTAAACATTGTAAATCATGGTAGAAAAGATCCAGTCATGATGCACCCAACATTAGCTACACACAATGCATAAGTCATGACAGTAGTGCTCTCAGGTCCTCGCGCTTGTTTTAGAAGGTGATGACACAACATAAAAGTAAATAGATAGTCCCTTCGCAGAGGGAAGCAGTGATTTGTAGAGGTGCTAGAGCTCAAGTTTTTAAAATAGAGTTAAATGATATTTTGAGACATGCACTCTTCTCATTTACTTCACGACGATCAGGCATCAATATTTTGCATGCTAAGCATGCTAGTGGCGGTTCCCAAGCGATAAAAGTAAAGGTTTTGACTCCATTGGGAGTTTTTGTTTGATTATTTGTAAGCCTTTTCTATTTGTAGTTTGGGACTGGGCATCCCTATTACCGCCCTTTTCTCATGTGATGGCTAGTGAATAAACACTCAACTTGAGAATAACCCGCTTAGCATGGAAGATACCGACCACCTCCTCTCGTTCCATGAATGATCCATGCACACAAAAGGATATTTATTAGAAGTTTTTAGAGGTGGCACATGCAAATTTACTTAGGATGGCAGGGTAATACCGCATATAGCGTTTGGTAGTATCGTTTCCATTTTTTACAATAAACTCTTGCTTTGCCCAATAGAAACACAAACACTGCTTGAAAGAGTTGGATGTCGACCACCTAAAAAAAGACATCTGTAAAAGAATTAACCCGCTTTCAACTTTCATTTCAAGAGAAATCTATTGATTTGATAGAAATTCGTTTTTCTTTTCCTGTCTGTATGATTTTGATTTTCGATGAATGAGCCTTTGGTAATGCTTTTATCTCTATTCTATGTCGTAGGAGCCTATCCCTTATTTAAAATTTGAAAATTCACTTCTTTATTTTATTTAGGACTCTAATATGTCCAAGGTCAATATGGAAATTCTTTTAGAGGTTTTCCCTTACTTTGTCCGTGTCAACAAACAATTCGAAATACCTCTACTTTTTCAGAACAGGTCCGAGTCAATCCAATTTCTCGATTCAATAGAAGGCCAAAGAGGCGCATATGGTACCCAAATAAGACTAGGATAGATATGTCAAAAGCAGGTCTAATTACACCTATTCCTAATCCTAAATAGAATGTAAGGACGTAGGGATTTGATTGCAACTTAATGGGCGTGCTCTCAAAGGATACAAACAGGGATTCACAAACAAAAAGGGGAATTAGTAGTCACTTTTCCCTTTCGGCCTCCGCAAATATCTTTGCTTCAGAACAAAACCCTGCAATCAAATAGATTGTCCAAAGGGCACCATATTCTAGGAGCCCAAGTTATGCTTGGAATCCCATTTTAAGGATTCTTGTGGTTCCGGGGAATCCAGCTACAGGAGAACCAGGAACAGGGAGCTCTCCCCTTTTTCCGCCCGACTCTTTGATCTTAAGAATGCTGGTTTTAAGAACGAGTGATTGCCCTTCTCCGATCCTTACTGCCCACTAAAAAATACTAGCCAATCTTATTTTTTTGCACATAAATAAATAAAGAAGTCATTGCAATTGCCGGAAATACTAAGCCTCGGTTCAATACATAATGACTGGGGCCAACTTTGGTTGGTTAATCCGATCAGTTCATCGATGGTCGTTTGAGCTTTTCCTGGGAGTATGGCATCAGTTACATACTTCAGCGAGGGATTTTTAGGAGCGTTTAGGCGATATATATTTAGTCTATTTTGGCTTTTACTGTCTTAAATTTTGAATTATTTTTTACTTCATTTTGTCTATTGTATTCTTTTTCAAGAATGCCGCCACTCGGATTCGAACTGAGATGCTTGAGCACTGCTTCCTAAGAGCAGCATGTCTACCAATTTCACTAAGGTTTTTGATGTACAAGCAGAATTTCCACTTAGTACAGGCGAAGGCTAGCAAATAGATTGAGAAGCGGCCAGCTAGAGAGCCACGGTGATGAACATGCATTATGCATAAGTAACATTGGACACTAGCATGAGTAGGATATGAACACCATGAACATAAATATCATAGAGGCTATGTTGGTTTTGATTCAAATACATGCATGAACATGTGCCAAGTCAAGCCACTCGAACATTCAGAGGAGGATACCATATCATCATACTACATCACAATCATTTTAACGCAATGTTGATATCCAAGATAAATCATTATCCACTCCTAGCTACTTATGCATGGCATGAGAAACTATAATATCTAGTTGTCATTGCAAACATGTTTAATCATAATGGGCTGAATCATGGATACAAAGTTAAACATATTTACACAAACAGAACAAGTCGAGTTCATACCCGTTTCTCTCTGCCATGTCCAGTTCATCGAATATCGTCATTATTGCCTTTCACTTGCACGACCGAACGATATGAAAATAATAACAGTGCAAGAGTGCCATGGACTTAGCTGGAATCTGCAAACATTTTATTCAACGGGAGAAGACAAGGAAAAATGAGTTCTTTATTAGATCAATAGTTATTCATAAGAGAGCCACTCAACATTTCCATCGTGGTCTTCTCCTCGATGCAACTCAAATAAAAAGAAAAGAAATTCAGAGAAACACATTGAAGTATTTTTGGAGTTTTTGGTTTTCTTGAACAAGAAAATAAAAGGGAAAAGCAAAAGCGAGAAAAACTATTTACACGGGAAAGCTCCCAACAAGAAAAAGAAGAACAAGGAAATCTTTTTGGGTTTTCTTTTTAATATTACAACTAAGCATGCATAGAAAGTAAACTAACTACAACTATTATTATTTTTCTAAAGTTTTTCAAACACACAAGAAGAAAGCAAGAAAATAAAATTAAGCATGGATGATACAATGAAAAAGTGTGAACGCCGACGGATGAAATAAGTGAACATGAATGTAATGTCGGTGAGAAACACATACTCCCCCAAGCTTAGGCTTTTGTCCTAACTTGGTAATCTATCAGTAATCCAGATAGTAGTCGGCGTGGTAGCTCACGGAGGCTCTTGGTGCGGATGCCTCAGCCTGCCGTGCTGCCTCCACTACCGCGTTGTGAGCTCGGGCCTCGCTCTCAAGAACAAAATATCTTCCTTTGTTGTGATAGTAAAAAAGAGCAGGTGCAGGCAAATATGTGGGCACAACATATGTTTGGTTAAACAACAGATTGTAAGTGAAGTTATGGATTTTTCCTTTGAGGATCTTATGACTTTTTAAAGCACCAAGGTCTAAATACTGCTTGGGTAGGATAGGGTCCAAGGGCAAAGGTGAAACACCCAGCCCTTGTGCTAAACATGTGACATAAATTCCACCATAGAAACAACCACTATTAGAATTATGCTGCAGTCTACATGCAGCAATCGCTGCAAGATTATAATTCCTATCACCAGTGAGAGCGGTGTGTATGAGTCTCAAGTCTAGAGCACAAAGCGTACTACAGTCTTGCTTGCCTACTATACATTTCCCATTAAATAATGCAAAGTGCTCAATTGCAGGAAAATGAATGCTCTTTATTCTACATTGTGTTACTCCCCTCGTCTCACCGTAGCAAAGACTAGTCAATAATGATTGGTACTCAGCCCTTGGCGGTTCGTCAAGCGAACCCCAGAATGGGAGTTTGTAGTGGTGAGCAAAACTCTCTAGTGAGATGGTAAATGGATTTTCATAAATCTTAAATGACACCCTAGACTCATGGGGATGGAATGTAAATCCTTTGACAAATGATTCGGTAAGAGTGTGGCGTTGCTCGCACTTATCTGAAATGTAGGGACCGAGACCGACATTGTGAACATATTGCTCAAATTCCTCGTTAATGCCCACACACATCATATAATCATCGCAGGGCCATAAGCATGTTTTGGTGGCTGCATCTCGAATGGAACTTCCACTTGGTTCGACATAAGACAGACGAGTGGAGTTTTCACTAGAAGATGCCCCCGAGGATCTCTTCCTCGAAGAACTCCTGCCAAATAGGTTCATCATGTTCGCGTAAAATTTTCTGAAAATTTTTTAGTGACAAAATTTTGTCAACAAAACTTTATAAGATTGATAGCAACTACTCATAGGGATACATAGAGGCAATAGAAAGCATTCAAACTACTTAGAACTCTAAGAATTCAACATGCAAGCTCATCTACAGCAGCACCAAGAGTAGCTAGTTATTCAAAATATAAACCACTAAAACAAAAACTAATTGGACAAACAGTGGAGTCACATACCAAGCAACAATCCCCTGAAACAGTTTCGAAAACGGAGCAGCAAAGAGATCGAAATCCACGGGTTTGAGAGCAAGAACATGAGAGAGAGAGCAATGGAGATTTTTTTTCTGGAGGTGAGTGATGATGTGATGTGAAGAGATAAGTGAGGGGGCCCACGTGGGACCACAACCCACCAGGGCGCGCCTGAGGGTCCTGGCGCGCCCAGGTGGGTTGTGCCCACCTAGTGCACCTCTCTATGATATTATTTGCACCATAAATTCTTAAATATTCAGAAAAATTCGTATTAAATTTTCACAGCATTCTAAGAACTTTTATTTTTGGGTCATTTTTTTATTGCATGGGAAATTCAGAAAATAGACAAAACATGGCATTTTATCTTATTTAACTAATAAAAATAGAAAAAAAAGGTAGGGACAGAAGGTAGTGCTTACTAAATTCATTGACTTTATACCTCTAAAAAATGATCCATTAATAAGGCAGATCAAGTCTTATTAACAACCACTTTTGATTAGCATGAAACCGAAGAACTTCCATAAATCACTAAGTTACCTAAGCGGGGATATGAATGTCCCCAACAATAAGCATTTCATATTTATTTTCGACAGTAGGTAGAGGTATTTGAAAAGTTCCAATAGTGATTGTCGGATACTTTCAATAACATTAATACCATTCACTTGGAATTGTTTCTTTGGAAAGTGCACCGTATGCTCTTTACCATTGATATGAAAAGTGACCTTGCTTTTATTGGAATCAATAACAACCCCTGCAACATTCAAAAAGGGTCTACCAAGGATAATCGACATGTTGTCGTCCTTAGGCTTCTCAAGTATAACAAAGTCAATGAAAATAGTAACATTAGCAACAACAGCGGGCACATCTTCACAGATACCGATAGGTATGGCAGTTGGTTTGTCAGCCATTTGCAAAGATATTTCAGTAGGTGTGAGTTTATTCAAATCAAGTCTTTCATATAAAGAGAAAGGCATAACACTAATACCAGCTCCTAAATCAGATGAAGCACTTTTTACATAATTCTTTTTGATGGAGCAAGGCATAGTTGGTATTCCCGGATCTCCAAGTTTTTTAGGTCCTCCATGTTTAAAAGTATAATTAGCAAGCATAGTGGAGATTTTAACTTCCGGTATTTTTATTTTATTATTGATGATGTCTTTCATGTACTTTGCATAAGGAGGCATTTTCAAGATATTAGTCAAGCGAGTACGCAAAAATACTGGCCTCAGCATTTCAGCAAAACGTTCAAATTCTTCATCATCTTTCTTTTTAGTTGACTTAGGTGGAAAAGGCATTGGTTTTTGAACCCACGGTTCTCTTTCTTTATCGTGTTTTCTAGCAACAAAGTCATTTTTATCATATATTTTATTCTTAGGTTGTGGGTTATCAAGATCAACAGGTGGTTCTATCTCAACATCATTGTCTTGTTCTTTTTCATTATTAGGTTGAGAGTCTTCATGAACATCCCTTATCTTTTTCATTATCACTAGGTGAATGTTGATTACCAGACTGAGTTTCAGCATCAAAGATAGAAGTTTCATTATCATTATCAGGAGGTTTTTCTATTTCAGGTTCATTAGGAGCATGCAAAGTCCTATCATTTTTCTTTTTCTTTTTAGTTTTAGAAGAACTAGGTGCAGTGGTATTGTTCCTTTGTGAATCATGTTCAATTATTTTTGGGTGTCCCTCAGGATAAAGTGGTTCCTGGGTCATTTTACCTCCTCTAGTTTCTACTCTAACAACAAAGTCGTGTATATTATTATTCATTTCATGTAGCAATTATCTTTGAGATTTAGCAACTTGTTCTAAATGAGTTTGAACCATAGAAGCATGCTTTCCAACACCTCTAACATCATTTGAGATTCTAAATAACAAGTCACTCAAGCGAGCAATCATATCATAATTGTATTTCAATTGTTTCATAACATTTGCATTGAAGTGATCTTGTTCTCTAATATAGTTTTCAAACTCATAAAAACATTGGCTAGGGTGCATATTGTGAGGATTGTCATTATCATTGAACATCATAAAATAATTTACCTCTACCACCTTGGGTGGTGGTGGTGTATTAAGCCCATGTATTTCTTCGATAGGAGGTAAATTTTTAACATCCTCAGCTTTAATACCTTTTTCCTTCATGGATTTCTTTGTCTCTTGCATATCTTCAGGACTAAGATATAATGTACCCCTCTTCTTTGGAGTAGGTTTAGGTGGTGGTTCAGGAAGAGTCCAATCATCATATTTTTCAACATGTTA